>NC_050585.1:50960468-51035468 GCF_013368585.1 Megalops cyprinoides | reverse complement strand
CTCCACGTAGCGGCATGAATGCCACCACGCTGCCCCCCCCCCCCCACCCTCTGCTGAAGAGAGGCCCAGGACAGGGCGAGAGGAGGCTGGACGGCGACACAATGGATAGCCGTGGCTTTGACAATGCGTCCATCCCCCCCCCCACCCCCCACACACCCCAACGCCAGGACCTCTCCGCTCTCTCCATGACACCCGCATTCAGCGACCCAGACTGAGAGAGGACAAAGACAAAGGCAAGTGCACAAAAAAAAGACAAAAAGAAAGAGAGAAAGCAGGAGACAGGAGGGATGAATGGAATGGTAAGATCGGCGGACTGTTCTCACCTTTTGTGCGACTCTTTTTTTTTTTTTTTTGCGTTTCAATTTTTCCCGAAATTTTTTGCATAGTAATCCATCACGAAGTTCTGGGACGGAGCGCTGGGATGATAAAAGCGGAGAGCATTATTTTTGGGGGGATATCGCCTCGCGTGCGTTTTTTTTTTTTTTTTATCGGGGTTTTTGGTTCGGTCAGTGTTTTCTCCTGCATGTTCTGAATGACCAGTCTTGGTTAGGTATGGCATTGAAAAAAAAGAAAAGATAGAGTGAGAATCTGCTGTTGATGATATGTCTTTCAGCTCTTTGATTCCTTCCTGCACCTTCACACGTTTGCAGAACAGGGACTTTTTTGTCCCCCTCCCTCTTCCCTTAGGCAAGTATTGGATAAAGTAGTGTGTGCGTGTGTATGCGTTCGTGTGTGTTTGTGTGTGTGTGTGTTTGCGTGTGTGTGTGTGTGTGTGTGTGTGTGTGTGTGTGTGCATACGCGTATGTGTGAGTGTGTGTTCAGAGAGAGTGTGTGTTTGTGTGTGTGTGCTCCTTGGAGTCGGGGCTCAAGGTCTTGTCCGCGAAGCCTGTTCGCAGACGACTATCGGAGTTATCACAACTATCAATTAGTCAGCGCTAGCACAGGAGCCTTGAGAGGCAGCGGAACAAACGCAGGGGGCACAGACCACCTACGCCACCCACGTCACACACCACCGACGGGAGTGGACGGACACACTTCCTTTGACGCCACTCGGAACAATCTCAAACCGGCTGAGCGCAGCACAATGGCATCATTAATGACGTCCTTCCACGTGGGAGAGACCCAAATACTTTTTTTTTTTCTTTCACGTCAACAAAAGTTCTCAACAGAGCAACAGAAGGGGGAATGGGAGAGAGGGAAAATTGCTCGGGGCTGAGCACAGAGCTGGAAGACAGGAAGCCAGGGAGGAAATGTGTTAATGCTATGAGCAGGAGAGGAGAGGACGTTAAAAGTAAACTTGACGGAGCCGGTGCGGGAGACAGGGACGTCAGCTGAGAGTTACAGAGGGACCGTCCAGCCCAGCCAGTGAAAGCATCTGCTTTTTATTTGATATTGAGAGTCTGCATGTGTGTCCGTGTGTGTGTGTGTGTGTGTGTGTGTGTGTGTGTGTGTGTGTGTGTGTGCACGTGTGTGTGCGTGTTTGTGTGTATACGTGTGTGTGTGTATGCGTGTGTGTGTGTGTGTGTGTATGCATGTGTGTGTGTGTGTGTATGCGTGTGTGTGTGTGAGAGACAGAACTATGGGGGATCGAACGGATGGGGGGTGGGGGGCGGGGGGCAATTGTTGTGAAACAAAAAGCCCCACGAAGAAAGAACACGCCAAACATACATAAGATTATGCAAAAACTATTTGCAGAAGATGGGTTTAGGAGATGACTTTCAATCTTTTCTCAAAAATGTCATCCATGAAAATAAATGGTGAGACCAGGGGAGGCTGATGAAGGTCTTGGTGCCTTCAGTTTCAGGTTCTATAGGCAGACACTGCAAAATGACTTTGTAGTTCAGCGCTGTTCCCATAGTTTACACACTGTTTCACCAGGAAGTAAACTGCAGCAAGCCAAAAGCTGACGCTCTCACTGGACTTTGCATTGACTTGTGACCTTTTTCTCCTTTTTGAGTATTTCATAATGAGTCTGTGAGCGTGTGTGTGAGTGTGCATGTATGTCTGCTCTGCAAGGCCAATGCAGAGACAGCAGGGATTCTCCAGTACAAATTCACAATAAAAAGGGCTCAACAGCTCCATAGATTATGCTATGTATGCTGTAAGTATTAACTACACCTCCAACTAAAGCCATGTCAATGACAAACTGAGATATGATCCTCATTCTCAATAATCCCGCTGTGACATTGAGAAAAGGAGGCTATGAGCCCCGCAGTTTTCATTGCATTACATCATTTATTAGTGATATAATATAATAAAGTTGAAGCAAGCCCTGCAATTGCTTGACGGTGAAAATACCCAAGTTTAATAACCTGGTAACGTTTCAATGAGACAGAGAGGAGACCAATAATGATGGGTTTCTAATGGAACTGTAAAGGGCTTCTAATAGCATTTGATAAACTTATCACATGTCGAGTCCCTCCCGGCCTCCCCCACCCCATGTCGCCCCCCCCATGCTGAGCTTCTGAAGCAACAGCAGGCGAGAGAAGCGACTCACAGGTGTCTCCGAGTGCTAGACCCTAACTCTAAGAGAATGTGGGCGGCAGTGTAGCATAGTGGTTAAGGAGCAGGACTTGTAATCGAAAGGTTGCCGGTTCGATCCCCGCTGATCCACTGCTGCTGTACCCTTGGGCAAGGTACTTAACCCACAATTGCCTCAGTAAATATCCAGCTGTATAAATGGATGACATTGTAAAGAACTGTAACCTATGTAAGTCGCTTTGGATAAAAGCGTCTGCTAAATGAATAAATATAAATGTAAATAAACAGGATATTAGAAATGAAAATGGAAGCTGAGATACGGAGGTATTTATTAATGAAGCTCTGAGACTCGGGATGATTTTGTCTGTAACGGAGCACCGCTGATATCTGCTCCTCTGGGGATGCTGCTGTCTGCTGCCATGCTGACAGTGAATGGCGACCCTGAGGAAGATGGCGGAACTGTGATGACCTGCTTCAGTTTCCCAGAATGCTCTGGGGCAAGAGCTACCAGCAAGGCTGTGTTCAAGATGAATAAAACCAGTGTGGACCAGAAATAACTGAACCAATGTTTTTAAAAATGGACCAGGGCACAGCTGGGTATAAAGAATGAAAAAGCAGTGAATATTAACAGAAACATATGAAAATGGCTGTCATTACAATGCACTGTCAAGATCACTACTACTAATCACTGCTTTTAGAACCAGCTAAACAATTACATAATACAAATTTTTTAATGAATGCATTTTTCATTCTTAGGACAAACGATCTCTGTGAATGACTGAGGAGGACTTAGAATGATGAAGTGTGTGTGTGTGTGTGTGTGTGTGTGTGTGTGTGTGTGTGTGCGTGTGTGACAGAGAGAGAGTGTGTGTGTGGAGGAACATAGAATGAAGGAGAGTCAACATAACATTACCTAATCATAATTTACATTATCATCATTATTTACTGTGCAATGGGATTATATCAAATTCTACATTATTTGTTTAAGGTTATCAGTACTCCCGCAGATACATCAAATACCATTCACCAGATGGAGAAAGATTACAATTCGGTAATGTACATTATAAAGTACCCTGGACTGGGACCAGTGTGACACACTTGGACTGAAGGGCACAGCAGTGTGCATTAATAAAGTACCCTGGACTGGGATCAGTGTGACACACTTGGACTGAAGGGCACAGCAGTGTGCATTAATAAAGTACCCTGGACTGGGATCAGTGTGACACACTTGGACTGAAGGGCACAGCAGTGTGCATTAATAAAGTACCCTGGACTGGGATCAGTGTGACACACTTGGACTGGAGGGCACAGCAGTGCTGTGCTCCACTCGACTCCTCTGCATTCAGAACCTGTGTTTCCCTGCGGTGCTGCAGCTGATGTGTCTGCACCGAGCTTTAGCATACTGCTCTGTGCATCTGTGGAGCGCTGTGCAGCCCCATACATCAACCAGTGACACACACACACACACACACACGCACGCACACACACACACACACATACACACACAGACACACACACACACACACACACACACATACACGCACACATACACACACACTCGCACATGCACACACACACACAAACACACAAAGACACACACAGAGACACACACACACACACACACACACACACACACACACACGCAGTCACTCAGTTAATGACACCGCAATCAGATCGATGAAACTCAAGCGAGGGTGGGGGGGGGTGGGGGGGGGGGTGATGTTAGCCTTTGCATTTCTGCACCTATTAGTTTGCTGACTAACTCCAACACCCTACGTGTTCAGAAAGAGAATGGGGCAGCTTTGAGATGAGGCAATAAGGCACAGGAATCAGAAAAGAAACCAACAGAGCGCACTGGAAAAATCTGATAACCTACTTTTTTTTTCCTTTATCTTGAGGTATTTTTTTTTACAGGGAGTATTGCTTGAACTCATTAACACCGAATTTACAACACAGCACATTCAAGAAAACCCTGGCAGATTTAGAACACCTTACAGAATACCGGCAGAGCTGGGTATTTTCATATTTTCAAAGTGGCTGAAAAATAAATTAATTTAATTTTGCTTTTTTTGTGGCGATCATCTCTTTCGATATAACAGCCTTTGTAACTGTGCCAGTTCACTTCATTCATCCAGAGTGTAGGTGACACGATCTTTGTGAGATGATGGCTCTCCCCCCCCCGTCTGTCTCTGTCCGTCTTTTTCTCTGTGTATCTGTCGTGTTTCCCTCTGGGCCCATGATGGTGGGATGTCATTCTCTGCACGCCGAGACAGACTTCACTTCTACAATTCTACTCGGTAGATTAGACGCACAGAAACGCAATGCGAATAGAAAAAATAAAATACTTGAGACGTTTCACATGCTTACAGAGGTGAAGCATCAACTGTTTAGCCTCCTTGACACAAGTCTCCTGCAGGCAGTCCGAGCCTTTTACAGAAGAAGCTATCCTTTCATCTTACAGACGCCATCCTTGCATCTGAAAGACACGTTGCATGCAAGTTATACAATATAATCACACCAATGAAATGAAGTATTAATTCTAGTCCTCTAAATGAACCTTGAAGATAAGAGATAAGACAACTCGAGATCGGTACGGCAGATTTTTCTGTTGTTTCACGGGCAGACAGTCAAAGGCAAAGGCAACTGAATGATCTGGATTTACGGACAACGTCCCTCGCAGTGGTGCAGTCACAAGGGCTCACTGATCATATGCATCACCAACAAATCCCTGAGTTCTTCCTTTCTGCTCTCCTCAAAGCTGTCCGTCCCTGCCCCCCCCCCGTCACGGCCCAGGCCTGAGAGTGATTTAAGTAACCTTAAGCACCTCCGCTAGGTTACATTACATTGCATTACATTGCATTACATGCATTCAGCAGACACTCTTATCCAGAGCGACTTCCAGCACATTAGAATGTAAGTGTTTCTATTCAAGTTAAACGAGCAACAGTGTCAGACCAGGCTAACACTCCTAGACCAATGAGTATGAGCATAGCATTATTCAAGCCCCACCACAAGTTAACTTGTGCAATCTGACAGAATTCAAGTATACTACAGGCCATAGAACACAGAATCAAAACACATCACAATACTACACATAAAAATTAACATGAAATACTAGAAGTAGCACATGTTAGGAGGCGGGGATTGAAGTGGAACCGGGGTCACTGAAAGCGGCTTCTCTGCCACTGAAGGAGGTCCAATGACTGCGTCTCTCTCAGAACCCACTCCATGCTGTGGCCTCTCAGAACCTGTTCCATGCTGCAGTGTACATGCGCGGTAAAGCCAACTTAACGGCGGCTACGCCAAGCTGACCAGCAGAGGCAGCAGCAAGCATCCCATTACATTACATTACATTATTGGCATTTAGCAGACACCCTTATCCAGAGCGACTTACATAGGTTACACTTTTTTACAATGTTATCCATTTATAAAGCTGGATATTGGCAGAGGCAATTGTGGGTTAAGTACCTTGCCCAAGGGTACAACAGGAGTTGCGGGGCATTGAACCAACAACCTTTCAGTCATGAGTCCTGCTCCTTAACCACTATGCGACACTGCTGCCCACATTCTCTTAGAGTTAGGATCTAGCACTCGGAGACACCTGTGAGTCGCTTCTCTCGCCTGCTGTTGCTTCAGAAGCTCAGCATGGGGGGGGCGACATGGGGTGGGGGAGGCCGGGAGGGACTCGACATGTGATAAGCCCCCCCCCCCCCCCCCCCAACCACAATTTAACCATAGAGCTGCAGGCTGTTTGGGCTGAACCGGCCTCCTTTTCGCATTCCACCTGCACCTCCGACCTCTCTGCTCCGGGTGACACAGGGAAAAAGCCAGCACACCAGACAGCCTCTCGGCTTGCTCTCAGCTGCCAATTCAAGGGAGAGCTATTGTATTCTACATGTCACAACACTGGTTTCTGCTCACTCCGATGACATTCGCCTTTGTTTTAGTGGACAATAGAGCTCATACACTTGTCTTTTAGCACTGACCCAGTCAGGTCAACATAACAGCTCAAGGGTGCAGTTGCAGATCGAATATCGTCACATAAATAGCGTGCGTGCCATTGGTCACCAGTCTTTTGGATGAGGCATTATACTGAGATCTTGGCTCGCTGTGATCGTTATAGATCCCATGACACTTTTCACAAAGAGTAGGGGGGTTCCCCAATGTCCTAGCCAAATTCCCAGTGAGGTCTCATATTATCCACCAGGTCAGTGGGCTAAATAAATCTCTCCACCATGTCAACATGCAGTGAGTGTTCTGGCATAAAACTGCTGTTGTGCATCACCCAGATGGGCGCCACACGTTGGGGGACGTCAGTAGACCTCCCTCATAGTATGAATCACTATTTATACAGTGACCGATGAAAGATACTATATAAATGCAATCCATCACCTTTGTCACTCATCTTCATCTTCATCATCATCATCATCATCATCATACATGTGTCTTATATGTGCGGTAAGACGGAGGGCGGGTAGGCTACAGTGTTCTTTAATACAGCGCCCTTTCCCAGGCCAGATGGCCCCTGTCTGTGCGCTGGGTTGTAACCCCAGTTAGGCAGCTGTCTGCTGTGCAACATGACCCGGTAAAACAGACACACATGGAGAAAAGACTGGACAACAGCCTCCGGTTTTCTCAACACCGTCATTTAGAGCATGTGCCAGTGAGCTCACCTGCCTGTGGCTGTGTGTGTGTGTGTGTGTGTGTGTGTGTGTGTGTGTGAGTGTGTGTGTGTGTGTGTGTGTCAGTGTGCATGTATGCCAGTGAGCTCACCTGCTTGTGCATGTGTGTGTGTGTGTGTGTGTGCATGTGTGTGTGTGTGTTGGTGTGCATGTATGCCAGTGAGCTTACCTGCTTGTGGCTGTGTGTGTGTGTGAGTGTGTGTATGTGTGTGTGTGTGTGTGTGTGTGTGTATGGGTGCACACGCACACCCTGAATCTCCCCCTTTATAAACAGATCCTAACAGGGAGGCCTGGCCAGTCCCAATGGCTCAGCCTGGGTGTGACAGCCCCTGCTCACCAGCTGCCACTGGCCCACATTCCACTCACTTATCTGGGTCGGCCTGACAGAAGCTAATTTGGCAGGGAGGCCCTGAGAGAGACAGTGAGCTGGTGGGCTTTTTTTTTGGAAACAAGGCAGAGGAGGGGTGGTGGAGCTCAGACTAAAATAATTAGCTGTCACAGGAGCGATAGTCTGGGCAGCAGTCATTTTGCACCATGAAATAAAATCGTCTGGAAAGATTAATAGCTTTCCCTCTCTCGCACTCCCCCTCTTTTCTCTCGCTTTTTCTCCCACCCAGAATGCCCTCACTACATCTACACTGCATTCAGCAAGACAGGACGAAAAACAATGGGCAGGAATAGCTGCTTAATACACAGGTTGGAGAAACAGGGTAACACTAAACCAGGTGGATAGGAATATACCGGCTGCGTGAATATAGCGCCAGCAGTTAGCGCAGCCTTTGGCCAACTAAAGCACATATTTATTTTTTTTCTGACATATTATTCATGTATATTTTTGTCCTTATTCTCCAAGATTTTTATTAAATCTAGCAGCTTGTGATTCTTAATAATTTGAGAAATTTAGTGAATACGTACTACGTCTTAAGCATACAGAAATTATTACTGAAGTTAATAGAGAGGATTGCACTGGGTGCCAAGACCACACATACTGAGTCATAACTCAGTCTGGATAGCAACAGAGGAACCGGAGGATTGAGCCTGTCACATAAAAAGTGTCAGCCACAAGCAACAACTTAATTTCTTGCTGGAAAAAGTAACCAGGCTCAAAGATACCTAAGCTCAGGCAAATTGTAAGCACATTTTCTACTCATTTTTTGTTTGCTTGTTTCTCAAAGTCTCAGGCATATACCAAAGGAAATATAGTGTCATATTTGCCTCTGTTTCAAACATAAGTAAACTGGCCACACCACCGGCAGAGGCCTGTGTTTACATTGATTATAGAGTCGAAGCTGCAGGAGGAAAAATCATTTAAAACCACAAGGAAACATCGTTGAAAGTCAGAAAGCCCCGAACTGTTAATTTCTTCCCACGGGACCTGGATGTACTCCAGATAACATGGCTGACATGATCGGTAGGTTTGCCTCAGAGAGGATGTGAGATGTGTTGTGGGGGGTTGCCTGTCTTTATGGTCACTGCGGCGCATGGTTCGGCCAGTTCTGGAGGGGGCCCTGCGATGCTGTCCAACAAGGACCTGTCATTCCTAGCGTCCCTCTGGGACGTCATCACGGAACATGCCCCATGACAAAATAAACACTATCTGTCATGTCTGGGCTGTGACCGGGATCAGAATAGAACAAATAAATCTTCATCTCTTCTGCCCTGTTATGCTGCCACCTCCAGGCCTCCTGGGAGAAAGACTGGCTCAAACAAACACACACACACATGCACACGTGTGTACACACAGGCTTGAACACACACATACACACACACACACACACACACACACACACACACATACACGCACATGCACATGTGTGTGCACACAGGCCTGAACACATACACACACACACACACACACACACGCACGCGCGCGCACGCAAGCACACACACACGGGAGAGAGCATGGTAGAGAGACACATGGGAGAAAGACTGACTGTAACACACACATGCACATGCACACGTGTGCACACACAGACACACATGCATGCGCACACAGACATACATACACACGTTCACACACATGCTTACACACACACACACAAGAACATGGAAATTCGCATTTGCGCACACACACACACACATACACACACACACACACACACACACGCACACGCGCACACACACGCACACAAATCCTGCACTCTTAAGACTGTGTGAAAAGAAACTACCCTGTGACACTGATCAGCCCCTTCGATCCCCTTCTCCCAACCCCTCCAACCAGGCTCACGGAAAGTGTGGCAAATATCTGTGTGAGCAGAGTTTGCTTTTCCTGTCCACAAAGAGCACAATGTGCAGCTTTATAATTGCTTCCACGTTTCCCCTGAGGAGGCAGTCTAAACATTCCAGCATGGCAGCCGGCAACGCTCTCACGTGGCCTTCTGCTCCGGCCTCTCTCACCTCCCTTCCACTCAATCACCCCGCTCTGCGTCCAATCCCCCTCTCTTTCCATTAATCAAGCGCACGGCACAGGCCCAAAACCCCTGAGTGGGATGGACCAAACAGCACAACGTCCTGTCAAAGTTGCTTGGTAGACGGTCTTATCCAGAGCGACTTACACAGGTTAAAATTCCTACATGCGATCCATTAACACAGCTGGTATTTACAGTTCTGGGTGAGGCACTTTACCCAAGGGTAGAGCACCTGTACCCCAGCAGGGAATCAAACCAGGACCTGTACCAAAGTATTCATCCTCTCCTTCTGAGTAGCCAACAGCTGCTCAAGAACGTCCTCAAGATGTTCTACAGACTGTCTATTGTCTAACGTGTCCAGGTGCCCTGGCGTCTGGGTTTGCTGATGGTCCTCCTATATGTGGTAGTGGATATGAAGAATGACAGCGTGCTCTTTATAAATCGATGGCAGCCGTCACATGGGCGCACCTCTATTCAGCAGGAAAGCCGAATGTGAAACATTCAGCCAGATATAAGAGTAAAGTCATCAGAATTAAAGCTGCTGGAGGAATTGGTTCAGTTGGGACCCCCATAAGCCAGAGGGATTCAAACTGCTGTATCATCCCATTGGCATCAGGTTGCCAATGGAAATCGTCCCACTGGATTCACAGATTGGTAAAATTAAAGGTAGCTGAGGTTATTTTGGAAACCTGAAGACACTGAAACCCTCCAGACCAATATTGTTCATCCTGCTGAAAAATGCAGAGCTACCTACCTTCCTTTATTTTTCAGATCCAAACAAATACATCATCATCCTTTTGTGCAGTCAGTGGTGACCTAAGCCTAATGGACTAGCACTTAGACGGCAGTGATTTCAGAGACAAGGCTGCAGTGCAGCACGTCAGCAAATTTCCCAATCTTCTCCCGAGACAACAGCTGATGTCCGTAATTGTGCTTTGAAAATGGTACCTGGGTCTGGATGTAGTCACAGGCAATACAGAAACCTCACATAACTGCCATCTGCTCCCCCTCCACGAGGCCAAGGCAATTATGGCATTATTTGGGAGACAGTCATCTTTCAGGTTTATGGCTCCCAGGTAAACACAGCAAAGGGGAAATTTGGTCAGCACAAAGAGACGGGGCAAGAATCAATCTGTCCGGGTTAGGGCCCTTCAGGGACAGGAGACCGTCCAGACCAAGCAGCTACACTGCCGAAGGGCATTCTCAGTCTGGGCCGGCTCAGAGCATGGCATGGGGGGGGGGGGGGGGGGGGTGTGTGTCTGTGTGTGTTGGGCGGGGGGGCAGAAATTTATACATTGCAACCACTGCAATGAAAATGAAATTCCTGAAACCTCATTTCCTGGTAGAACTGGACATTGATCAATTTTCTCTACGCTGCAAAAGGTTCACCAAAATGTCACTGCGTTTGTTAACAGAATTCTGCCAGTGGCTGACCTCAGCCATGGGTGAAAACTGATTAAGGAAAATAGTCATTAACCCGCCAACTGTTGCAATTATAAAAATTACCATTAAGAACTTGCGGGCATGACAAATTAATTAATGCCGCAAAAATGATTTTATTGAGACAGATGTCTTTCAGAGCTGAAGTAGAGAAGAGGGTATGACTTAACGCTAAATTCTGTGCTCGTTGCATATGGTAAATCTCAACAGCTGTTAGTCCCGTTTCCCAGAGCTCAGGAGAGTCATTTTATGGTCATTGTCATCTACATGCCAGTACTGGAAAGGGCTTTGAGAATTACCGAGAATCTGCCCACACAGCAAACAGCCACGGGCAAAAAAATTGGCCTTATTCACAATCGTTCAACTCCACAGCAACTAAGCCACAGGTTATTGCTTTTCAGTGTACACAAAAGAAGCTACTTTCCATGTGTCCTCTAGCTTGCCATTCACTCCAAAAGTAAATACATCTGAATAATACGCTGGGTCTCTGAGACTCACGTAGAACAGATATTCCCAACCATCTTCCAGCGAGCCGCAGCCAAACTCACCGAGTCGGGTCACAGAAAAAAAAAATCATTCACTGTACCACTGTCCTGCAAGAAGTAGAGGTAAATGGATGGGCACAGGGCAGGAACGACGGGTGCAAAGATCATCAAAGGAAGGGGGGGGGCAGGGGGGGTCTCCGGATTTGCAGAATTGAGCAACACCTGGCCAGCAGGGCACAGGCAGATGCAGTTGGCATCCCTCCTTTATCGAACAGCAGCAGCTGCCAGCCCCCTCACTTCCACCCCCCCCCCCCTCCCCCCAACTTCCCTTCCCCCCCCTCCCCCTCCCTGCCGGGCTCATTCAGCAGATTTCAATTTCACTTCTGGCTTCTGTGCGTCCTGTTCAGGCCTCAGCCACACAAAGGCCCGTGTCTCGGGCTGAACATGAGAACCACCTCATCTCCTCGCCCCCCATTAGCATATGAATTGCTAAAGAAAAAGGGCTTGCAGCAAAGAGCAGCGAAGAGGGTGAGAGAGGGATGGAGAAAGATGGGACTCGCATCGATGACCCTTCACGCCAACTTCATTTCCAGGAGTTTTGAAAGCAAACAAAATCATTTTTTTCACCCCCAAAAATGTAGCACCTTTAACTGTGAATAATACATGTAATAATAATACAAGTAAATAGAGAGCCACAAGCCAAGCTGATTTTCCGGGCTCTCCCTGAGAAACAGAGGTGATCAACACAGGTAAAAACTTGCACACATAACTTCCTTCCAATGGCCTCGGGTGTGCTGCCACGGAATAAGGACCTATTGTTCCTGTGCGATGGCTTCTCACTTGCTCTGTAACCGGCTCATTGCTCTGGGTTCTGTGTTATTGGAACAACCTTGTAAAATACTGATATTCTCTTCCTGAGAGGCCCTGCACAAGCATTGTGCACATGCTGTTCTGACACTGCAAAGCAGACGCGTGGTTGGTTACATCACAATAAAGTTTGCTAATCTTCAGATTATCCAGATTTTACTGTTCATCATTTTTTTTCCACAAGTTTTTTTTTTTTGAAAATAAAATATTAAGAATTACCATTGAGGCGCTAAAATGATTTTACAAAATAGTATACTCCGGTATAGCCCATCCAAAATTTCACTCACATTTTTCCGCTTCATTTTGGTCTGGACTGTTTTGAATTTCTTTTATTATTAATTATGATTCACTTTCTTAAAAGGGAATATCTGGCTAAACCTTGTGTTTAAAATGTTGCTACTGTAATATCTTAACTGAGGGTAAATATATTTAATATTCTGTTGGTTGTGGTAGCTGCATTATTTTGTTTTGTGTAATTTATTTTGCATCGTGTTTTGCACTGTAAGCCAACACACCTACACACACACACACACACACACACACACACACACACAAATACAGTAACTGACCCCATGATTAGCCATTGTGGTGATACATATTCTCAGATGGGAGTTCCTCTGGAGGTGCAGATGGGCTAACTAGGCTAAGGGGGGGGGGGGGGGGGGGGTAGCTCTCAGGAGAGAAACAGAGGAAGGTGCGGCCAGCCTAGACTCCCTGTTCCCTTGGTTCCCTCGTCTTCCTGCCGACACGGGCGGTCGACCTCGCATGAACCCACTGCCACAACCCCAGACTTCCTGCTATTCTCATCCGCACTCCAGTGAGGCATGGAGAGGGAATGTGGGCCCGCATCTTGGACGTCTGCATTGTCCAGCGCTATACCTCTCTCTTCAGCATACACCAACTGAACTGACATATCAACATTCCTTCCTCATCAGATTTGATCTTTATTCTCTGCCCCATACCCAACTTCTTGAACAAATTCCCGTGCAATCATACACGGCTGCTGCAAAAAGGATGAATTCATTATTCAATAAATAAGACATAACCACACTGCTTCACAATCCTAGGTGATTTTTGAATTTCCCAGCATCTCACGTATTCTGTCTAGATGTGCATCAAATATTAAAAAGCTTAAACTGCCTCTCATAACCTCCCAAAAAATCCTCTCCAAAAGAGATATTAAGTGACAGAGAGGGGAATCAGCGGTCAGGAGACACACGAGGCGTGGAGTTATGCATGACACATGATTTAGATTACAGCCATTGCTACTGTCAGAGGCGGGAGAGAGTGACTCATCACCTCACGATGGACAGGACAAAAAGTGCCAAAGTGTGGGAGAGAGCCTTGGTATTGTCTGTTTTTTTAAGTGTGGAATCTGTTAACATGAACATATTGTTTACATTACACTTCTTACATTTTTTTATTTTGTATTTGCTGTTTAGACCCAGGTGCACCGACCCAGGTCGAGAGTCTAAAGGCACATTTTCAAAGAATCATCAGTGATCAGCCATGCTGAGGTTAAAAATCCATAATGAATAAAATCAGTGATGTTTAAATGTCACTCCTAATAATTTATATATATTTTTATAATCACTTTTAGGTATATGTATGAAAATATATTATACACACACACATATATGAATTCTCTTAACTTATTAAAGCTCATAACCTTGATAGTTAATTGCATCTGAAATAAACACTTTTTTTTGAATATAGGAAAAAAAAAACTTATCACCAGTATGTATTTTAATCATGTCAGATTGAAGCCCCGGGCAACTTTAACTTTGCTGAACTGGAATTGGTGTCAGTAAAAAAGTTTGGGGTGAGCAATCCTTCCCGAGAAAGCTAAAAAACACAGTGCATCCGAGGCAGTCACAAAGGGAGCCGCTGCTAGCACAGGCTGGAGCGTCTGAGGGCGGTGGAGCTGAAGCTGCAGACCGGTGCACAGACACAGCTGCCTGCACAGGGACATTGGCTGCGGCGTGTAGAGAAAATGAAAGGATTTGAAATGAGTGTCAGACGAAGCGCCGGTAAATTGCAAGCCCCCCCCCCTCTTCCTCGGCCCAAAAAAAAAAAAAAAACCCATCCCGATATCGAATCGTTTATCGGCGAGGCACTCGGGCAGATTGACCCCATTCATCAGAGTTTATCAGGGAAGGCTGGCTGCGGGGAGATAGGAGAGGGGAAATGAGAAGAAAAACAACACTGACCTGACTCCCAGACCATTAACAAAAGGCTTCTCTCTCAATACTCTCCTCTCTGGCTCGGCTGACTGAAGGAGAGGAGAGACAGACAGAGGGAGAGAAACGGAGGTGAGAGAGGAAATCGTTAAACCCCCTGTATCCGTACAGTAAGGAAGGCACAAGGAATTCAAGCACGAGGATTGACTGTGAATGAAAAGATGCAACGATGTCCGGCCCCACCTGAGTACACAGCACGCAGGCCGTCTGAGCAGTACAGTACATGTACATGTCAGTACATGTCTACGCTAACCTGGGACTACACAGCCAGTGTGGAGCTGATCTTATGGATTTTCCTGCAATATTTCTGGCAATAATTTCACATGCATATTTTTGGGGATTTATTTCCGATATCAAATGGGGCATGCTGTGTACAGCTGAGCAGAAAACGCTGACATTACTCACATGCCAGAGAGGAAATGAATACATAATCCACTCCAAAGGTGCATGTTCAAGCAAGAACTAAAAAGCGGAAAAAAAAATAAAAAATAAAGATGGGCTCGTAAGAACATGGAGAATGATTCCCATAAGATTACCACTCGACTGTAAAGTGCAATTCAGTCTATATAGGATACAGGAGAGTTATGTGTGAATTACACACCGTTACAGAGTGAACACCTACGGTGTTCCTGATAGCAGTGCAAGGCAGTACACAATAGAATTGTCCCAGCAGACCCTACAGTGAAGCATGACCGAAGCTTCACCCCCAGAGATGTGTGGAGATTACCAGAGGAGTGGGAGGAGACCCAGTTGCAATTTGTTTTTTTTCTTCTTTATTTTATTTTGTTTCTAAACAATCCTACACACATCAACGGTGATTTGCGTCAGCCGCATCCTCAAGCGCCTGCCTTCACAGTGAGTGTTTCCCCGTGTTCATCAATGCAGGGCTAGCAGCTCTCAATGAAAATAATGACGAACGGCAGCGTCTCTGAATAAAGTGTCTCTGCTTGATCTATGGTGCAAATTACAGTGGCGGGCGAACAGGGTTACGCAGCCACATCTTGTCATCAGCTGCCCTGGTCTTGTGTTTTTATTATCGCTGGCCTGTCTGCTCCGTTATGAAGCACTTTGCACAGAACAAAGACCCATCAATCTCTTCACCGTCTGCCCATTACACGCCCATGCCCCCTCTCCCCCTCTCTCGGTCCCTCATCAACCTGTCAGCCCCATCACAGTGCTCATTTTTCATCAGAAATGAAGTTTGCAGGAAGGGGGGGGGTGGTGTTATGAGGGTCTGGAATAATTTTATAAATACCCCTGTGTTTTGTCGCAGTTTAGGGCTGGGTGACTGTAAGGACATTCTGACGGAAGACCGCTGACACGGATGCAGTACTCATCCCAGGTGAGCTGGCATCAGGAGAAACAGGGTGTTCAGCACAGCCCCCGGCGAAATATATTAGCTAAATCAATCTATTCCAGCGATTTCACAGGTGTCTGTGCCGATATCACTTCCGATCATCTGCACCGCACTCTTTCCATTTCTCTTCCCATTGCACTTCGGTGTCTGAGTATTTTTGAGTGCAGTGAGAGAGAGAGAGAGAGAGAGAGAGAGGGGGGGGGGGGGGGGAGGGAGAGACAGAAACGACTGTGATATTCAGAGCTGACCTCATTTCCCCCTCCGTTTCAGAATCTGCTCCGCAGTTCTGTCGGCGGGGGCAGTCGTTAGGACTTTCATTTTCAGCCAAAAGCAATCTACAAAGAAATCACAGCTGTGAATCACACAGCACTCAAGTAGCAGGACATGTGTGGAGGCAGAGATGGAATTCTACTATGCAGACTACCATGATGTGCTTATCTGAAAATCATTACCAAGATGCTCTTCTTAAAAAAAAAAAAAACACATTAACACAAAATGGTTCAAAAACATTTATAGAAAAATCATTAAAGGAATGAACTTTTCAGTATATACGCCATATGAATCTTTGTTGTTTGCATCTTCTTTATAATGGAAAATTATATAAAAAAAAACATACTAACAGCACTGACACATCACAGTCAAGCTATCAACTGTGTTCATCAGGACAGGCAAGCTACCAGCTTTGCACTTTCATATGAGTGTTTGTATGAAGTGGTATGGCAGACATGTAGCTGGAGCTGTCAGCAGTGCTGGTGGGACAACATGCAAGCTCTTGCCTGAGATACAAATGCAGGATGCTCTTGGTTTATGCTCTTCCTTTTGCTACATCATGATTGATAGAGCATGTTAAAATCAGCTATTTTAGTGCAAAATGAACAACGAATGTACAGACATGAATAATGAATCGCCCTCCCTAGTGAAACATACCGAGTACATTAAGAATTTTGAGAAAGTAAAACTCTTGTGCAGGTGATGCTTTAAGTCTGTTGACTGTGACATCAATCTGTTCTTGTGGTTACTCCACACACACGAAGTGCAAAGGCATTCTTTGTAGCCATCCATCCTGCAAATCTGGCTTCCACATTAAATCATCAATAACAATCACACAATTTAACCTGTGATTCATAAAAACAACACAGATGATGTGGAGCTGTTTCTGTTTGATGCTGCTATATCAGGGCAGCAGTGCACCATAGTAATAAGAGGCAGGACTCTCAAAAGGTTGCCGGTTCAATTCCCTGCTGGGGCACTGCTGCTGTACCCTTGTTTTACCCCATGTAACAAATTGCAACCAATGCCAGTCGATCTGGATATGAGCATCTGCTAAATGCCAATAATGTTAAGATCAGAATATGGGACACTTCTCTCTCTGTCAATACTTTTGACTTATCTTTAACTTTTAATACTAGTCCAGATTTTGAGACAAACAGCTTACACCACCATAAAACATTCTTTCATGTTACCCAAAACAGCAAATGCCATTTACAAGGTACAAGGAACCCTTGTGGTAGGTGTATCAGCCATACATTGATGCCACATAATTAACACATTCTCACTCTGCCTGACAAAAGTATGGTAATTTTGGAGAGTGAGGATAGAGAATTGATCTTAGTTGTGAAAAAAGTATGTGTTATTTCATACATTATCGCATAAGGTCATGCATTCCATAAGTGTTGTTTGCTCCAGTTCAGGGCGATAGGATACAGGTAAATTAAGGTAACCCTGCTTCAAGCAGAGAGGTACAGGTGAAAAAATGCCTTCCAAGGACATTACTTAGGATATCCCCCGAGATAAGGGCAGAAGCAATGGTGCTGAGAAAAACTGTCTGTGGAGAAAGAAGGGGAAAAAAAATCATGGGAGAACTCATGGGAGAGACTCCCTGTGATGCCAGCCCCTTTGGTCCAGCATCTGATCCAGTTTCTTCAGCTTAACTTAAGATACCAACCTGTGTCATAATCGCAGTGCATGGCTTTTATAGCCTCAATAAATCACCAACAAAAGCGCAGTGCTCTATGAGGAGACAGCTCATAAATTTCTACTTTTCTGCATGCCTCCGAGAACGAAAAAAAAAATGTGGACAGATATCTGACCTACTCTCCAAATAAATACAGCTCTGTATTATTGTGTCTACAAGACTAAAGCTGGGTTGCTGCTCTCAGCCAAGCTTTATCCAACTGCAACAAGAAATTATTTTGTGAACAGCATGAAAACTATTGTTTCACTACCAGTAAAACTGTGTGAAATCCCATAAAGTCATAACCGGGTACATTTCTGTCCCAAACCCCAGAGCTGTAAACAGGGAGAACTGGCATTTATACTGCTGTGCATGACGCAAGATGAAAGTAACTCCCCATGCAGCACTTTCAGCGCGGCTGATTGCCAGCCCTGCCACCTTGCATTGTACCACACCTTACCTATACAATACAACACCATACAAGAACACTGTGGCATGTAGATAACAGTGAGATGGAGATAGCCGATGACATAGAGATAGCCACACTGCTGCTCCACACACCCTCTATCAACAACCTTTTGACGGGAGACACATTGGGGATGGTGTGGGGTTCAGCCTTTAAGCCACTCTCAACAAAAAATGAGCATCTTTTTCCATAACCCGAGTGTTGACCCCATCAACATTTTAAGAGATAGGAGAGCTACACTATTTTCTCACATTAGATGCGTCTGATTAATGTAAGAGTTGCAACAAGTCAAAGAAAGTTTGAAGTGCTGCATAGGGAGTTACTTTAATCTTGCATCATGAACAGGAATTTTAATGAAAGTACATTCCATTTACAGCTTTGCTGTTTGATGCAGAAATATATTTGGTTCTCACATCATGGACTCTCAACTTTGGTAGCTGTTCGGCCACATTCATCGTATCAGTTTCTGCACTAAGAATGCTAATCTTTTCCTGGTTAGACGCTGGTGCTTAATCACTAACCTCTGGGCAAATATAATGCCCATTGTTCAGAAAACCACAAAATATCCAAGATCGGCCTCAGTGCCAGCCAGTGTTAGAAGCCGCAGCGCAGTGGGAGTCTCACCTCCATCCATAAGGAGTGCCAGTGAATGACATTTCCAATCTAGCAGAGGAGGAAAAGAAGGATATGAAAAGATCAAAAGAAAGATGAAAGCAGAGCCGGTAAAATAAGCTCTTAGTCCGTTCTGGTACCACATAAAACGCGTTGCCATTTAAACTGAAATTTCTACACAGTCCAACACCAAATGCATGGATGAATAGATGAATAAATAAATAAAGAAATAAAGAAATGGCACCAGAAGATACAAGGCAAAAACTGGCACAAAGCAACTAAAAAAGGGGGCAGAGACAGGCAGGGAGAAATGAAATAAATCTGACTAATATCTTTCTGCAGGTCTGACAATCAAGTTTCTCTTAGTGCTAAGCTGTGAAAGAGCTTCGCTATTCTAAAAGTTTTCTGCCAAAACACTGACTGGCATGAATGGAGCTGCATGAGTTCAGAGCTGAAGCAAGCTTTAAGCTCCAGTCTCCTGGTCTATGTGCCCTTGAACACAAACTGGTTCTGAGCTTTCAAAACTCAATTCAGTCACACATATAAATGGAAAAGGAATCTACTCAAGACAAGCAATAAACAGCTGTATCTTGTCCTGGAATTGCAATTCTGGCAGCTCCTCTCCATTGTAAAGTCCAAACTTCTGTATTTATTTCTTTTAATCCTTTTAAAGCTATGATTCCTACGAGGTTTTTTTTTATTTTTCTTTTTTTTGAGAGAGACCATTCGTAGTTAAACTAGTGCAAACAGGAAGGGCATCATGAGATGTATTGAAGAAAGCCATCACAATCAGGCCATCGGGTCATCATGAGTAACACTGCAGCATTCAAAGACATACCACTCTACCATTGAGATGTGATATGATGCAATGGCTTGCTACATGTTTCTATTCAATATTATCTTTCTAAAATTAGTTTCAATGTACAGCTGGGGGGGGGGGGGCTGCTAATGAAACATTAATTCAAGATTAAATCAGAAGGCAGATGTATCCTTCATTCAGATGTAAAAGCACCCCTCCCTCAGTTCAGTGCCTGAGAATTAAACAAACTCCAGGAAACCCCCACTACAAAGTGGACAACGTGATCCAAGAGATGTAAGTTTGGTGTTCCTTGGGTCAAAAAGCAGAACAAAAGCCACAGAAACTAAGGGAATCTCTAATCATATGATCATTAAGTTCATGTGACATTAAGTTCAGATGACCAAAATAAAAACAAAACACAAACAGTCCATGTGATAGTGAGTTGGTAGATGGTTTGTTCATTAGAAATCACACGTCTACTGTAAAGTTTCAAATAATTTTCATCTTTTTTAAAGGGAACCTATTCCTTGGGTATCATGTCATTGATAATAGACAATGTAAGACGCCTTCCAAAACTCAATATATCTCCAGAGAACCTGTGAACCTGGCAAAAACCTACATCCCTATCACTGCAAGTTAAAAAATATTCCCAATGACATTTCTCACTCCAGGAGGGAGTGTGCACCGATTTCGAGGCCCCAAATATTCTTTGGGTGTGCGAAGTGTTTCTTACTCCTACATATACTGCCTCATAGGATTGCACTTATGGTCTAATGGTCTCTATATAGTTCTTAACAATAACCTTAATATTAATGAAAGAAAAGACCACTGGGGGTTTCTAAAAATAATGCCATTGCAGACATCCCAATGGCAGGGGCTTGGGTTCAACTCCTAAGCCTTACATTGACACCAGGGTGTGGATGAAATAAATTGCACCGCAATAGTTTTGTGTCATATTCTGTAGGTCATCACTGGTCCATAGCACCTGTAGTTCTCACGGAACCTTGTCTCTGTCAGGATGTAACACTACACTGTGCTCAGAGAAAGTCTATTATTTACTCAGACGCCATTGCAACCATCATTTCTTAAATGTTCGAACAAGATGATCAGATCAGATCAGATCAGATGTGCACAGCCATTAGGATGTTGTATTTTGTCTTCACTTATAATACCAGCATCCCTTTCTGTAAGCTATTGTAGCAGAGCTGAAGTAATAGCTCATGTGAGTCCTGCGTAAAAAAGCCTTAGGTAGCGGGTAGCAGGTAGCCGAGTGGTTGCAGCGGCTACGTCACTCCCCCGAGACCTGGTTAAGTAGTGTTGTTGCCGACAGGCTAATGGCAATTTGCCTTTAGCTCAACTGGCAACGGCGCTGGCTGTAAGGGGTTGGCAGCGAGCAGTAAGAACCTCGGTTCGAAACTCGCTCGCTCGCCGACCCACATAACATCAAATTAAACACAACGCAGCAAGATACCACCCGTTACACTATTCCAAATGGCTAAATGGGACAGAGGACATTATTGAATATGTCCACATTTACAGTGCATATTGAGTATACGGTAAACGGTACAAAATTCTATATAGTTGGCTGCCTCTCCATCTCCATATGCCCCACTGTATTTTCTCTGTAGTGTCTAGCTAGCTCTCTTTAGTGGCTACCTTGCTAATACCTCTGCCAAAAAGTCTGCAAAGAGGGCTGAGAGCCAGCTCCACTGTTGTGTTTTATAATTATCATTTTTATGTAACAATTTTTATGAAGGAATACATCCATTTAAGATCAATGAAGCTAGCTAATACTCTCCAATGGTACTGGACATACTTCTGAATACTGTTAACAGCTAGCTGAGAAATCAGCAGCAGAGAGCAGAGAGAGAACAGCACAGTTTGCCTATGCCTCCCACTTCCTACCACTGAAAATGCAAGTGTATGCAGGTCACATGTCTAACGGCTGTAAAAGGTACGATACACTGTATATCACTGGCAACAAAACAAAAGCCATCAGCTATCAACATCATCCATCAACTTCACACGTCTTCATTTGTACTGTCAAATGGATGACACAACAGATGCCTGGTAATTAAAATGTTGAAAGAAATCATTTGAGGAACTTGACAAAAGTGTAATATGATTAATCACAAAATTGGGATACATTCTTGGATGTCAGTGCCATATTCACTTTAGCCAATTCAATCAACATGCTACTGTGTGTTTATGTATAATGTCATGGCACTTAAAATAAAAAAAGACATTCAGATGATTAGAATGCCACTTCTCTCATTTCTTTAGAATGGAATAATGGCAGTGTGCTGTAGCTAGCGATAACTTTGTGTCTTCCATGTAGGCTCGGACAAGATCCTGGAAAATTTTTATACTGGAAGCTCTGCAATCTGGTCACAGATCATGAAAACCAGTAAAATGTTAGCATTGGCCTCCATTTACTCACTTGTGCCATTGCTACATTGTGGGCAAGAAATATTTCAAACTTACTCGCCAAATGCAAATGCTATTGTCAGGTCCTGATTATACATATGTATATCATCTCCAAATAATTATAGGCAGGATCTCATACCCTCTACCCTCTACTATTCTTTAATATAGAATTGTGCTGTACTTAATTCAATCAGTATTAAAATCATTGCCAGATACAAAATTCATTCTAACTAAAAAGGTTTTGTATTCCTTACCACAACAGTCAGGTCTCCTGCATCTTTAACAGTTAAAAAAGATCAACGCTAGACACAAAATAAGCTGTGCGTTGTCTTTAAAATCTGATAGCACAATCTTCATGCATGGCTAAATGTCTTCTATTTCAGCTGAACTGCCCCACTTTGCTAGCTTTCAGCTTTGTGTTAACATGCTCCTAAACTCTCCCACACCATGTTCAAAGCGCAGCCAGTGATGTTAGTGAGATAACCTTGTGCAACCACTGAAACGTGTCCACTGAACCAAGCTCAAAGCTTAACACATTTTGTGTACTTTGGCCAAAAGCTGTTAGGCTGTTAACTGTATTAAGACATGTACACTGTTCAACATCTCCTTGGTCTGTCGTGGTTCTTTAATTTTTTTCCTATTCTGACTCTGACTTTTTCTCTCCCTCTGTTGCCCCCCCACCCCACCACCCTGTTCTTCTGTCACGTCTCTCTCACCCTCTGCATGCACTTTCCACTTTGTCTTTCCTCTACTGTTATTCTGTTTCACCGCTTATTCTTCCCTCGCTCATTACCTACCTTTGCTCTCTGCTCCCTTCTCAAACTTTAAATATCCCCCTGACACTCTCCCTCTCTCTCTCTCTCTCTCCCTCTGTGTATGTGTGTGTGTGTGTGTGTCTCACTCTCTCTCCCTCGTTATTCCTGACAGCCGCCATTTCAGGACTTGGCAGTTCTTGCCGCTGTGCTGAAAATGTCTGCAGCCCTCCCCTCTGAAAAGTCCTGCTGCCTTGGTGTCAGACAGTGAGCTTCAGTGAGCTTCTTAAAACCCATCTTTAAAAACCCGCTCAGGCACCAGCACACAAAAACATTCCTGCCAACAGAAAGTTAGTTGCTATAGAGCGCAAAAAACGAAATAAGTACGGGAGAACAGGTATAAATTGCTGCATGAGCGCTCGCCGCTCTCTCCTTATTTGTCAAAACGATTCAAAGTCCCACGTGTTGACTTTGTTACAGTGGAGGCATCACTGTGTCTGGCCCCCTATCCCCCAGCCACTAGGTTACCAGGCTGATTTGCACCTTCGCTAGGCATTGCCATGGATACAAAACTTGGCTCTTGCAGCAACGGGGTCATTGATCACATGCATGTGCCCTTTCAAACTCTGACTGGGGTGTGGGGGCCGTGGCAAGACTGCCACATGATTGATGCTTCCATCGCGGCCACTGCGGGAGTCTGCTGAATCTTAATTCAACAGACACAGGGAGCCATCAAATGCAAAGCATTGGCACAGACTTACACTCTTACACCGAAGTAAGAAAAAAAAAAAAACACACTGGTCTGGTTTTTAGAGTTGAGCGCGGAGGCTCACAGCTCCTTTAAAAGATGGCTGCGTACAGCCTCATGGGTTCCACAATCTATCTCTGGGCTTTTATTTGCACCACAGGCCCCTGCTCTCTCTCTCTCTCTCTCTCTCTCTCTCTCTCTCTCACTCTCTCTCTCTCTCTCTCTCTCTCTCTCTCTCTCTCTCTCCCTCTCTCTCTCTCTCTCCCTCTCTCTCTCTCTCTCTCTCTACCCATTCCATTGCAGTTCCACAGAAGAAGATGCAATGATCATGAGTAGAGGGAAGCTCAACGGTCCAAGTGCTGGCACTCTCATCAAGTTTAACGAAATGCCATGACAGACGGCCACATCCATTGTGACCTTGCCAACAACAGCCTAAACTGTAACGCTATAGTCTCATTAATGTGAACTGTAAACCTAATTACAGTAGACACCAAGTACACCATGTACCACTCATTTTCCTGTTTAATTGCTGAAACAACAAATTAAAGATTTCCATGTTCTCTTCTATGTGCACTTGCTCTTGTATTTGGTTGGCTGACACCAAATGCCACACTGAGAGTTGTTGTCAAGTGTTGTAACAGCTCAAACAGCTAAAAAGTGAAACAAGGGATGGCAGCATCACCTCCATGTAACTGAGCAGTGAGACGCTGTGGGTGAGGAGCAGGAGAGAGAAAGAGAGAGAAACGGAGAGAGAGAGAGGGGTAGAGGAAGAGCGAGAGGAAGAGGGAGAGAGAGACAGAGAGAGAGGGAGAGAGGTAAAGGGAGAGAGAGAGAGAGAGAGAGAGAGAGAGAGAGAAAGAGAGAAACGGAGAGAGAGAGAGGGGTAGAGGAAGAGCGAGAGGAAGAGGGAGAGAGAGACAGAGAGAGAGAGAGAAAGTGAAAGGGGGGAGAGAGAATGAGCGGGAGAGAGAGAGGGAGGGAGAGAGAGAGGTAAAGGGAGAGAGAGACAGAGAGAGAGAGAGAGAGAGAGATAGATGAGAGAGAGAGAAAGAGAAAGGGGGGAGAGAGAATGAGCGGGAGAGAGAGAGCGAGAGAGAGAGAGAGCAAAAGAAAGAGAGAGAGAGAGAGAGGGAGGCCTCCCTAAAGCGAGTGGGCAGGGGCTGGGTCTTTATTGCTGTTGGCGGGCAGGACTTCCGCTGGCGTTTTTACGAGGGACCGGCCTACCTGACCGGCCTGACAGGTTCACCCCAGCTGTCTGGCCTCTGTCTCTGCCCAGACAGCAGCGAGCCATCTTGTAAATGGCTTTAATGGCTCATCACCTCATAAAACACACACAAAGACAGAGCGCCTGTCGCCCTGCCCACAAGCACACTCCTCACTGCGTACACGGGGGCCTCTCACAGAGCACCCCCCCCGCGCATCGCCACAGAGATGATTTAACTATTCAGAGTCCGGCAGGCCGCACCTGGGTCCACTTAAAGTTACAGAAGCGCCGTCAGCCTCACTTCACACGAGCTGCTCCTCTGTCACTTTGTACACTAGGCACAGCCTTAATTCTGTAGCCCACAAAATGCAAATCAGGTTGAGGAACATGCTTAGCTTCATATTGGACTAATGTTCAACCACACCGCTACAGCACAGTTTGCACAGTAGGACTAGCCCACGTCAAGCCAGCTAATGAGACAATAAACAGACTAATAACCACCACAAGAGAGACACAAAGAAGCTGACCATGGGAAAACCCACCGGAAAAAGTGGTGCTGCTCTGTCCTGGTGCGCTGTGTTCAGAGTAGGAAGTCCTTATGAGGCTCCACTCAAAGGCAGACAGGAGGAACCCTGACCTGGAAAGGCACAACAGCGGCCTAATCCTAATCCTAACCCTAACCCAACTCCACCCCATTCCTGCACGTTCGATTCCCGAAGTTTGATGAGAAGTGCAAACCAAGCACTGATTGTGTGCCGCCTTCAACTGATAATGCGACTTCGTGTTTCACCTGTCCTGACCGTGTCTAAATCATCTGTGGGGGTTTAAATGAGTAGGATCACTCATCGTCATGCACTTCAGTCACTTTCAAAAGTACACAAGTCGACATACATTTTCATCCTGCCAATCATAATTCCGTTCCTATTAATTTTTTCAGTGTTGAAATGTGACATTAACTACATTAAAGAATTAACTCTCAACATGTCGAAATCACAGTAAAACTGGAATGCACCACACTGCTTCAAAACATGCATTTACACATTCATATTTTATATACTTCAATTCATTGGATGCTGGGAGGGACTGTAATATTTTTTTTCTGACCACATGCCTTATTCAACCTAACATCTATATGTGATCTATATATGCACATTGCACTGCATGTTGGATTTTGCATTTGCAAGCCAGCATGCAGGACTAAATGCAATGTTATAAGGTCTGCGGAACAGCAGTGAGTTATCAGAAATGTGCTGATGGCCATCCAGAGGAAGTGGAGGAGAGGGGAGGAGTCACAAGTGCAAGCTGCAGAGAACAACATGAGCTCTGGGCAGTAAATCCAGAAGAGAGAGAGAGAGAGAGAGGGGGGGGGGGGGGAGAAAGAGAGAGAGAAAGAGAGAGAGAGAGGGAGAGAGAGAGGGGGAGAGAGAGAAAAAGAGAGAGAGAGGGGGAGAGAGAGAGAGAGAGGGAGAGAGAGGGGGAGAGAAAAGGAGAGAGAAAGAGAGAGAGAGGGAGGGAGGGAGGGAGAGAGAAAGAGAGAAAGAGAGAGAAAGAGAGAGAGGGAGAGAGAGGGAGAGAGAGACAGAGCAAGAGAGGGAGAGAGGGAGAGAGAGAAGGGGCCCATGAAGCTGGCACTGACCTCATATCAGGTCACCAGCAGACGCAGGACAGGCTTGCTGAAGACAGCTGTGTGCTTCTGCAGTGTGTGCGTGTGTGTGTGTGTGTGCGTGTGTGCGTGTGCGTGTGTGTGTGTGTCAGAGAGAGGGGGTTTTGAAAATAACCCAATGGCTCATATATATTCACTGGGCAGACTGAGACAGCTGAGAGCTCTGTTAACATTTTTAACCTTGTCTGCATGCTTTCAGAGTAGTCCTTTTGTTTGCTTATACAGATGAACGTATTAATTCCTGAGGAAGGGGCACCTCTTTTAAACAAACAAAGCAGGTAATTGTTCAAAGGTATCTGGAAGTTTATACATTTACCTCTGAGCAGGGAGATGCATTGATTTTCTGGTTAGGCTTTAGAGCCAGAAGGGCTGAGAACCTACTGCTTTCATCCCACTACTTTCTTTTCTTTTTTTTCATTCTTCCTTGTGTATTTCTTCACAGAATTGTCTGATTTAACTCCTGTTTAACTCAATGCTTATTAATAATACTTATTGGTTCTAAGCTGTACATGTTCTGCAGTTTCAAGGTAACACCAAATATTTCTAACAAAGGTATTCTTCACACATCAATAGAATATAACCCACTTCACTTCACCTCTCCAGTGCTGAACAAATATGTGCTATCATGCAGGGTGTGATTTTTAACAGGTCTCCAAAACTACCAATGCCACACGTGAACAAAAAATGGTAATTTTACTGTGAATCTCTTGTTTTTTACAGGTAAAAAAATGAAATATACTTACAGTGCACTTTGTACATATTTAATTTCCATGCTGTTTATTATTGCTTAAGTGTAGTGATTCCAGTAATCATATCCACGTAAAATATGCATGACCACATATAAAATAGACAACATATCAAGTCAACCACTATACAGCATTATGAAAATTACATAATAGCTGCTCTCACTCTAACAAGCTAGAAGATCAGATAATCGCACGCCCTATACTTTATATTCATTGCAAAGGTAGCTAATAAGAAACAGACCATTGCCTTTGAAGAGGTGAGTCACTGTTTCGGCTCTGCTGTATACAGTTTAAAAAGGCAATACAGACAAAAAACAAAACTAACAAGTCACTAACCAAATATGTTGTTTTGTTGCTGATTAAAACATTTTGCAAAGACCAAAAGAAACAATTAGGCACACAAATGTGCACTCAACACACTTAATTCTTGAGGAGAAGAATGCAGCAAATTTAAGATCTTGGAATTAACTGCAAAATATGCCTGTTTCTTCTGAGCTTTTCACACTTTTCCCCCACATTTGCCTTCACCACTCACGTTCAGCTACATACAGTAGCCAATGATGCAGCCAGAAAGAACAGCAGCAGGCAAAGCAAACCCTTTAATATCACTAGCCGCTGGTAGTTTAAAAATATTATCCTACCTGAGGTGTCATTTCAAGCCTCAAATCAAACACGAACATTAGCTGAGGTTTGATCTTATTTTCTTATACTCTTCTGTTTTCTGCTTTGAGTTGAGCACATGTGCAGACATTTTCAGCACACTTTTGACAAGCTCAGTAACCAGCGATAGTTTGGCTGACGACACCTTTCGTATGCCCATCCTGCTGTCTTGTGTTGTTCACAGTGTTTCTGCAGTACTGGTTAAATCAATTAATTACCCATCTGACTCCTCATGGTTCCTGACCCATCTGGCAGAAATGCTGCTCAAAAGGTGACGACAAGCAGGTTTCCCGGTAATATTAAATTTCCATGTACCACCGAACCCAATGATTTCAAGCAGTTCTGAAAAACCTAACATTAAGATATCAGACGAGGTGATCTTAACAACATCCATCTGTAGCTATACAACAGTATGCATTCATTTCACGTACAGCACATTTGTCAGGCATGGATTTGAAATGTGGTTAAAATGTATCTTCTCACCCTCTCACATGTTAAAATATTATCTCCCAGCATTTACTCATCAAAAATTATTTTTGCTAATTTTTTCACACGGTGGACTGATTTCACGCACATTTGGCATATCTATTAGTAATAGTCTGTGGGTATACATAAAACCCGCTTCTGTCAACCTAGGGTCCAATACCACACCCCAACTGAGCTACAAAATGTGCCATAAACAGCAAAATCCTTTAACAGCGTGCAGTCATTCATATCGCAATCAGCACGTTTTTCACACAGTGAGGAGATTCGGGTGCAAATTGCACATTTTTGCCATTGGATACACTCAGTCACCCGAAAAATGACTGCGGAACATGATCTTAAACGGCCATACCAGCCTTGTCCAATCAGCCTCACATTTGGCACATGTATTTCTTATGCAAGTATATAAATGTATGTGAAATACTTCTTTTCTCACCTGAAGCCATAAGGAACATTCAATGTGGCTTCCAAACAAATTCTTCATACATGTTAATACTTTCTCACGGTATGATTCACTCATTCATCACAGATTTGGCCAGCTTAGAGCCCAGTCTGGCATACAAACTGAATGTACAGTACCAGTCAACCATTTGGATGCACTTACTCATAGAAGGGCTTTTCTTACTTTTTACTGTTTTATAATAATAAAGATATCAAAACTATGAAGTAACACAAATGGAATAATGCAGTGACAAAAATGTTACACAAAATCTTATATTTTAGATTCTTCAAAGTAGCCAAAAATATTTTTTAACATTAAACTTTTTTTGGAAAGAAATTCATACATAGCAACTTTCAATCAAAATGTCTTTGAATGCATGTTTACTATTACGTTTAGTCTCTGCCAATGTCCAACATTTCACAGCACTGCTCAAATGTGGTGCGATCATATTAATTAATCAATTAATTGTGCCCGGGGTTCACTGTTTCATTTCACATTTGCTCTTGATCAGCCACAGACTGTAGGAAGCAACTCCTGCTCATGGCTGTAAGTTCCTGGCTACCTTCAGCCATGCCCAATATAGGGAATACTACTGTTGTCTCTAGAGATGCAAAATGCAATTTTGAATTTTTTGTGTAAATTTTATTACTTGTCCGCTTTTTCAAATACTTGTTAAAATTACTCATTCCTGCCTCCACTTGTTCCACTAATATTTGACAGACAAATATTGTCTTTACGTGTACTCTTTAACATAGCACAAAGTCAACCAACCATCCAGCTCCAAATCTTAGAGGGTTTTTTTTTTTTGCAAACTATTCTTTTTCATTTATTTATCAGAACACAAGCACACACACACACACACACACAAGTTGCAAGCTCCAGCTTTTACACATGAGCACAGTTCTTACAGGACAATATTAACATATTGATTATATTTGACAAAACAGTATTGAATCTGGCTGATAAATGTAGAATGCTGAAAATATCATACTGTACTGTTGTATTTTATTGACCCAATGGTCAATAAAATACATTGTCTTCATTATCACCATCATTATTGTCTCCAATAAGGTATTATTGAGTGAAAAAAGATCCATGACTTATGTGGTAGAAATGAGGTAAAGGTAAATTCATCTAAATCTAAAAATATACTTTGAAGAGGAACTTGGAGAGTAAGAATTGATAGTCTAATTTGACAAAGACAAACTGATGAAAACACACATTTTTTTTTTACAAAAATAAAAGGATTCTTTCATAAATGTCTGATAGTCATACTGATTAAGGCAGAATAAAACATGACCACTGAAATACAATCCAATAAACTTAATTGTTTCATTATTTTCACCACCAAAATCAGAGCCGATAAAAGTGGAAAACTTGCTATTCCCTGTGAGACAAAATGAAGGTCAAAAATTGACTGAAATGATGATTGAAATATTGATTGAATCTAGGGGTAATTATACCTTAATCTGAAGAGATGCAGCCCTCTTCAACCCATCTCTATGACCTGTAGGCTTTGTTGAAGAACTTCAACAGGCATAAGTATTCACAGAACAGATATTCTTTTCATCTAAATCAACCGCCTTAACTTTTATCGAGTGCTCTGATGCGCAAGACTAAAAAAATAAAGCAATAATATCATCTTCAGCCATTTGAGATTGAGGATATGATAGGCCCAGGTAACACTAGAGAAGGAGGCAGGCTCCTAGTGTTGATTTAAGTTAAATGGTCCTCCTCTGCTTCGTTAAGCAATGTGTTGAGGGGGGTTCAGGTACAGGGAGAGGAAGGAGTGCCCTCACCTGCATGCTGTGTTCAGTGCACAATAGCGCAATCTGACTAAAACCATAACATGTCATCACCGCCGCAGGTCCTTGCAGATTACTGTGGTGGTGGGGGGGGGGGGGGGGGTGCTTTGTGCAGTTTGAGCAGGTAAAGCTGTCAGATGCTCTCAGCGCTGAGATGTTTTGTCATCAGCCGTGAAACTTTTACTTTCTTCCACCACAAAGAGCAGGGTGGAAAGAGAAGCGGTGAGATCACCACCTCGGAACACAAAGGGCATGCTGATCGGGGGGGGGGGGTGGGGGGCGTGATGGGGCACGTGAAGGAGTATGTCTGTTGATTTGTCGCACTTGGAGCTGAACTCCTGTTCACGGGAGGAGGCTCGGTCACTCCACTCTCCTTGTGCCCCATCCTGAGTGTCCTCCTGACCCCATCCCCCATGATCTCCCAGCACAACGAATGGCTGAACTGCTCCATACACAGCCCCTTTCCGGTAGGAGGCTTACAAACAGTTGGGAAAGAGTTTAAGATTTTTCAACAATCGAAAACTCTGGAATACGCATGCTCTGCAAGCTGTCCATATGCTTCCTCGTCAGGGCTCTGTGCATTGCAGTGGAACTGAGGACGCACTCACCAAAGACTGACGTTTTAAAGCAAGCCTTGTGCTCCACAACCAAGCGGTCCTCTGTGAACCACTGTCCACGGCGTAGCTCAGCACGGCATCCTACATGAACGAAACATTCAGGAATCACATAGGGTGTCTTCTGTATCTTCGTCGAGGGTGCATGTTTGTGAAGGCTGAAACACTTTAAAATGCGCATTACGAGAGCTGTGACTTGAGGCATCAGACGAGACCATGTTCTGATGCCATGGCCCAGTTCATTTCATTAAAGCGAAGGCTTTATCTTCCCCAGAGGCACTTTCTGATAACATAATTATGTAATTGCCCTTAAAAAGGCAAAAAAAAAAAAAAATTGCATGCCTTCCTCAGCCCCAGATACTGAGACAGTCCTGAAACAACAGCAATGTCCTGGCCTACTTGCCACAAAATAGTTTGGTTTCTGATTGATACACAGGTCCTCCTAAACCAAAAAATAAACAAGTAAACACAGGTGGACAGCATGGCCAGATACATGTGCCGTATCCCCCTCTTCGTCACTTTTAACACCAGCTCCAGTGGCCTCACTCATTTCCTCGAATAATAATCCACCACTGACACTGATTTGTCTTTTAAGCGACAGGTAGTGCTTCCGTTTTTTCGTTACGGTCTGCATTTCTGTGTCATGGAGAATGGGGGTCTGAATGCACTACGACTATTGACCCTCAGCGTGTAGACCAATGGCAGGGGTGCTGGGCGCCCAGATTCTTCACAGTGTCACTAAGGTTGGGGATGGTTACGCATGTTGGGGTCACAGTGAGACTGCTGCGGCTATGGCTAAATCTCACAGCCGCCAGTGGGCAGAGGGTGGGGTTACAATGTGGCAGAGGAGGCCTTTGAGATTGATCTGTGGAGTCGGGGCGGCCATATTGGTATCTCTTGTCATACTAAAAAAATAAATAACAATAATATTATATAATAATATATATATATAATACACATACTGAAATAGTTTCACCACTACTAATATTGAACTGTTTGTGACAAGCGAAGCATGAATGTTCACCATATAACATCTAAGAGACCATCTGATCTGGCCTGATCAACTCAGCCGAGATAACCCGGTTACTGTACAACACGATAGTCTCAGATTGTCTACAGTTTATCTGATAGGGACATTCTAAAACTCAAAAATACTGCCTTTTTTCCCAATGAATGGTGAGAAAGTCACATTTACAATGCACAGTTGTCTTCTTAAGGATGGATATAAAATTTTCCCTTTTTCCACGGACTAGGATAATTGGCTATTTGGGTTCCTTAACATTAAAGGACTTGTTTTTTGTTTATGAAGCATAATTTTAAGGTCAGAAATGCAAATAACTAGTTACATAAAATGCAACTGACAAGTATACACTAAGCGTTTCTGGATGTGTGCTGTACCCCACTGAGTTTTGGGGAATTACGTAATCCTCTTGCATCAAAGATACGCCTGTGGCAAACTATCACCCAGCTGCGACTGGATGGCCTCAGTGCGGTCTTTGTAAGCACAAAGATAGCGACGTCATCCGCTGACCTTTTGTCCCCCAAAAGCCCTTGTCCTTGGGCAAAAAAAAGAGCGCCTTTTCTGCAAATGGTAGATACACTGCAGCACCTCACCCACACAGCCTGCCAGCTAGGAAAATAAGACGACACTAATCCGTTAGAAAAATCATCCATCCTTTTTGGAAAGAAGAAGGAGGTAGAGAAATAGGGTAGGGCTCCTGGATAACATCTTGTCCTCGAGACTGTGGTGCTAGTGGAGTGCTCAACTATTTGGTCAATTAAAAACGCCGAGACTTGCTGATGGACAATGGATGCAGCATGATTTTAACAGAGCATATCTAGTTGCGAGGTATGGGGACGCACACAGCGGCATTATGGGCCGTGACCATGGTACAGTTTTTGCTCTCCCCTTTGCCCGACCGACAACGGCACCGTAGCAATGAATGTTTATCCAATGACAACAACAGAGCCAGACACTGACTCCAGTCGATGACCCTCAAACAAGCCAGCTGTTATTTTTCCATGGAGGTCAACGGCAAAGAATGTTATGAACGCAGCGGCTAAAACGCGGGTTTGTTCCTCGGCTCCCCTCTCCGATAATCTTTCTCCCCGAGGAGCCGCTAGGCCTTCGGAAAAAACCTCCATCTCTGGGGGTGCAGCGGACAGGGTGTTCTGTGGGTTAATATTCCCAGCTGAATGTTCATTCCCAGACCCATACTGAGGGCTATTTCTGCCGTTTCCCTACAGGATATCCTGTTGTACACCCTGTGTTTCCAAGCCTCTGTACCTCACTATACACAAACACCCATAGGCGTTTGTGGCCAGCTCTTTATGCCAAACCCACAGTGTGGGAAGAGGTTTATGCAGCGATCTCAGATGGGCTCAGCCTAGACCAATACATGCCTTCACCAATCCACCAATTTTATATCTCTACAGCTGGGAGAAGCAGACATTGCCGTCACTGGGTCCGTTTTAGGATGGCACGGTATACACAAATGTTTGGATGACAAAGTTAAAGCTGTCCTCAGCCAATTACAGTACCCTTCCCGGACTTTGATGAATGAGATGAAAAGAAATACAATGGGGGGGGGGGACTGGAATCATAACTGAGCCACCATTTCGACACATTGCCTAAGGGACACCACGTAACAGACAACATGTATAAATACAGCATGCGAGAAAGTGTCCGCTTCCAGTTCTCTGGAAGGGGGTTAACGGACGCCTTTCAACCAGCATTTGATTGACAGCGGTAACAACAGGCAATTACACTTTCCATCCAGGTAATGGCTCCAATTAAGCAATTAAGGCCTGACTTTGAGCAAAGACCAGAAGCCTCCGCCTCTTGAGTGGACATCCCTTTAGTATATGCTTAACAAAGAACAGGTGATAGATTTACAAAGAGGACAGGCTCTGTCCCTCATATTCCTTCTTAGCTTGGCTTCCATCTTTTTCCAGCATGACTTAAGATAAAGTTAAAATAATATATCTGATTCTGATGCCTTGCTGAAAAGTAGCTGTGTCCTAACAGTGATGTGATCCTATAAGTTTCAGTTCAACTACACTGCATTCCACTACCCCCACTCCAGTATTGTGATGTCAGTGATAAAAAAATGATGTACAGTGATAAAAACTATACGTTACTTTTAGTATTTTTAATATTTTATCCCTGCTTATCACCAACAACAACATTTACAAATCAGACTCACCAAGCTGCTCGTTCCAGGCGTTCTCTTTGGCCGCAGCGACGCTGGTGTGTTAGCCAGGAGGTACATGCACATCATCGCTGTGTGCTTATCTGTCTGAAGAAGCTTCTTTTTCCAGCTCAAAAGACACAAGTAGTGGCAGATTGCAGTGGCATCAAGATGCAGATGCTCCTGGCAAAAAAGAAAAGCAAGAAGGCAAGACTGGACTATAAGATGTGGCGGGGGCAGACACAAGCAGGACTTGATGGTATTTCTTTTCCTTGATGTAGAAAATACAAAAAGGTTTGAATATCTGTTACGGGTATGGTAAGTAAATAGCAGATTAAAGAACTATCAAGGTATATCTATAGTTACTTGATTACGCAGCTACTTAATTACTGTTAACTACCAAAGTGTGTGGGCTGAGGCACCCATGTAGTTAACATTCAAAAACTCAAAAAAGTTGTATCAAAAAGGTACATCAATCTTAAAATGATGCTGGTTATTGTTCTAGGTACCTAGAACAATATTGCCCTGATCTTTGTTTTGTAGTTGTTTTGATTGTAAAAGCATAAATACACACAAAAAAACATTTTTGCAACTGAGAAACATTTAATTTTTTTCATGTTTTGCCTTCTTGCCACCTAATACTTCATATCTGTGGTAGGATCACAATGAGGACAGAAAAAGAATTTTGCATAGCAGAGCAGAGAAGAGATTTGCATAGCATACCTTTTACATATGTTAAGGCTAGGCTGGTTTAAAAACAGTTGTTTCCATTCACATATGCACAGAGCCTAATGTCACAAACAGTCTAGCTTCTACACATCAAAAAACTAAGAAGAAAATTTTATTTTGTAATGATTGCCATGTGAACCACTTTAATCAGCATGCTTTCTGATAGCCCTGAAGTATACACTGCACTCATTCATACCCTGAAGTATCACTGAAATTAGCCATTGCCAGCAGATACTGCAATTCAATCTAGGAATGATGTTGAACCAGCCCTTATCCATTAATAACCCCCTATAAGTGTGCTATGTTACACAGTAAATTAAACAAGAGGATTATCAGCTATCAACTTACACAAACATACTGTCCATCACCCAGAACTGCAGATACCATAAAACTGCAAAAGTACAAAAGACATTGTCCTTAAAAAATATGTTGTGGCCATGGTCAAACATTCTTTCAATTACAACAAGAGTCCTGGCTTTTTTCTTAATTTTCATAAGTGCAGACGGCTGTGTGAAGGAGAACATTCGAGCCTCAGCCAAAAAAACAAAACCACTCTGTGCAGGTACTGCGCCAGTCAGTGATGAGAGGGAAAAAAGTAATAACCGAAAAGGAATGTCTATTTCAAAATGACCACGTGAGAGAAATGCATACAGAAATGATCAGTCATATTTAATGTATGAACAGCTCTTCCTCCACTATGCATCCCCCACTCCCCCCTTAGCCACACGCATCAAAATATTTGGATGGCTGAGATGTTTTTATATGAGAAAAATCAAACTTTGTTCATCTGAGCAGAGTCAACATCACCGTTTGTATAGCCGAGCAAGGGTCATAAATGTTGGCGCAGACGAAACACATTTTGAACTGTGTGATCCGGTCACTCCCTTTAAAACCGATTCAAAACTTCGCAACTCCGGTGCACGCTCGTCAAATCTTACAGAGGCACACACACACACACACACTGACCCACTGTAATATCCGGTGACGCAAACCCCATAACACAACAGCAGAACCGAGCACCCCAAGGACCACAACAAACAACAAAACACCATCCCACTGCCACTGACATTAAAGACTGTTGTGAAAGTCCACAACCACACGAGCGTCCCTTTCAATCATCGATCTTGAATCTCTTCTGCATTGTTTTATTTCGCCGTGCTTATCTGGCCCATGCGCCGTCAATAATGAATTGCGATATGCGCTTCGTGCTTTCCACTGTGCAGCTATTTTTGGACACGTGAACGTCTGAACAAAAGAGACACAGATGTGTCCTAAGACCGGGGCAAGCGGAGTTGCCCTACCAGCGGGGACTGTTTGTCTACACATCAGTCCACTTTCAGACTTCAGTCCAGCGACGCCTTTTAACTGCACCTGACCAGAGTGTTTCGCCATACACCTCTGCTAGTCCAGTCTACATGTTTATGCATACGCCCCCCCCCCCCCCCCCCCGCATTTACTTTTCAAATTAACAGTAAACTAGCAAAACTGCTGATGTATACAAACACCCCCCCCCCCCCCAGCTCTCCACAGCCTTGCTCCCCACCACAGTACTGACCTGGAGGGTAGTTCACAGGTTACCCTTCTGCCCCTGTTCCTCTTTCTCTCTTTCACTCTCCCTCTCTCTTTCTCTCTCTCTCTCTGGCTGGTGAAGTTTGTCCTCCAGATTTTCTTCTCACACACACAATCAAGGAAGAAAAAAAAAAAACCTCTCCCCAACACACTGCTCCTTTTTTCTTCATTTGATTTTTTTTCCACATTTTTCTCTTTTCTCTTTCAGTCATTTAGTCCAGTTTTGTGTCACCTCCTGCCCCCCCCCCTCCCCCCAACCTCCCTTCAACTGCTTAATCGCAACTAGCAACAACAAACGGAAAGAAAGAAGCATGCAGGGAGAGAAAGAGAGTGAGTGAGCGAGAGAGGGGGGGGGAGAGAGAGAGAGAGAGAGAGAGAGAGAGAGAGAGTAAAACACAGAGTGTGCTCGTTCGAGTCCGTCTCTCCGGTTCAAATTTAGAGGCTAGGTTTAGGAGAACAGAGGGAGCCCCAGTGAGCATGCTCTGAGTTGAAAGGCACACTTTGAAATGAATGTTACTTCCTTTCCAGTGGCTCCCCTTGTGTGGGACTCCAGCCCTGCTCTCTCTCTCTCTCACCCCCCCCCCCCCCCCCCCCCCCCCCCCCCGACCTCCCCTCCCCTCTCTCCCCCTCTCCCCTGCCTTTCACAGGAGCTGGAATCAGGAATGCAAGCTTAGACCGAAGTCCAGACAACGTGTGCTCCTCTCTACAGCACAGACCAGATCAGTTTTTTTTTTCTCAGCATTGGTCCTGAAGACCCACAGCGTTTTTTCATTCCAGCTGACCTAATTAATTAATTAGGCTTGATTGAGCCTTTAACTGTATGCTGATCTCATCTGTTGATTTTATAGTTCTTGACAGCTCTTTGTAAGACAGGTTCAGAGGTGTGTTTGTCCTGATAAAAAAAAGTGGAAAGAAAAAATGTTTCTATGACTTATTTTTGTTTCATTTGTGTCGCTTAAGGATCGGAGAATGTTGATTAGCATTGAATCATGTTAATTAGAAGGTCAGCTGGAAGGACAGTTAGCACTGGGACCAGGGCTGAGAGACGCTGACCTGGATCAGCTATGGTGGGCGCTGCCCTCCCAGTGTTTCAGGGGATGAGGTAACTTTATCACCCTGCTTTACACTCTCGAGTTCTCGGCTCAGGTGATCCATGGCCCCGAGCACAGACTGTCCTGCTCCTTTTTAACCCCTGCACCGCCACGCCGAAGCGCTCTCGCACCTCTCGGAAACCGTCCGCTCAGGCTGCGAAAATGAAAAACGAATCTCTTCATTAATGAAACGCTTTTTGATGCTTTAATCCCCAATGTCCTCAAGGACGGCGTGCAGTGAGGAGGAGGAGGGCAAGAGAGGGCAACAGAGTCAATGGCAAATCACAGTGAATAAGAGAAAAGGTGAGGTCACAGCCTGAGAGTGTGCATTGCGTTAGATTAGGCCTGGGGGAAGGAAGCAGAGAGAAGAACACTAATAACTGTTAATGAAGTTTGAACAATTGTGCTTGCAGATTGGAACTGCATGAATGCACTCCATTCAAAGGGTTTCTCTAATGTTACACCTTGCCAGTGTACCTTCAGAGTGGTTTGGTGATTACTTATAATGTCATCAAGTAGTCTTAGTCTGCCTGACTGGCTTTTGAAGTATGCTAATCTATACAGAGAGGATTAAATATCGGTTCAGATGCCTCACAGGGCTGCGTTTCTGTCCATTTTAATTCATTACATTTCCTGTGCAATATCTTCATAATGGCTTCAAATACCCCAGTAGTGCCTTGGTGCATTTGACTTTCAGCAGAGTAAGTTTAATTATTTATGTCAGTTTTGAACATCGAAACTTCACAGGGTAAAATATCTGTTAACAACTCCAGTATTGTCCTGGATTTTTTGTGTATCCTGTTGTATGGTGTATTCTTCATTGGTATGCACATGTATACCTCTGTGCGTGTGTGTGTGTGTGTGTGTGTGTGTGTGTGTGTGTGTGTGTGTGTGTGATGGGGGGTAGCAGACCATGTTTTTCTCCTAGCTACTTGCCACTTGTGCCACAGTAGCCTGTTTGCATATGGTTGTGCGTGGCTGACAATATGCACTTCACACAAGCACTTCACACTTGGGGTGGCGACAATTAAACAGTTCAATTAACAGAAAACACTGCCTGGCATGCACCTGTGATCGATCACTTAGCAACACATTCCGGGAGGTAACCTTAAACACTGTATAAAATCTTCTTCTTGCATAAGAAGAAGCAGGACGGCTCTATCAAAAATGACGCGGGCTCAGATTTCCTACCTTACCTGTTCCACCGCAGTCTTCATCCTGCATTTCTGAGCTCCTCATGCGCACACTCTCAAGCTAATTTTGCAAATCTAGATCACGTAGGCATTCGATTCCCAAGACCAGAATCTCATGACAACATCGGTGGCAATTAGCGACAAATGGTTTATGAGTGAGAAGATGAAAACGTCAATCCCGCAATGAATAGCCCAGCTGTTTGAAACACTGGAACCGTATATACACGCTGGGAAAATGTGAATCTTCTTGTCAGGACACGCTCAGAGTCTCCATATTGTGACTCTGTACCGCCTGGGGTAAAAAAATCATCATTTTACCAGGATTAAATAATAACATTAGTAGAACTGATAATGGCATAGAATGCAACATCTTTTCACGAGGAGGTCGACATATATTTCCATCCTTTCCAAGAAGTGACAGGATGAATTGTATGTGTGCTGCATTGATACTCACATCAAAAGAAAGGACAATAAAATGTAGAAAAACATAAAATTGGCACAATATTTTACATATATCCGATGACAAACCCTGTTCCACAGCTGTTTGGCCCTGCAGAAATGGTACGCAATGCTTTAAATGAGGAGATGCTGCAGACAAAGGCGGTTGATGTGGGTGTATCACAGTCTGGCAGTCTCTCCTGTCCTCTGTCTGTAGGAACTGAGTGTCCTGCTGCCAGTTCTGCTGTGCAGAGTGCTCCAATGTTATTTCACTCCGTCGCAGTTCTTCTCTTCTAAGCAGAAGTCAAAACTGTCTCTGCATACAACCCCTGAACCTCCTGTTCCACAGATCATGCTCCTAAAACACACACGCGCACACACACACACGCGCACACACACACACGCGCGCACACACACACACACACACACACACACACACACAATCTCGAAGACCAGAGCAGACTGTCAGAGAACGGTTATGAGATACAGAAAGCATCCTCTGACTGAAGACTTTTGTGCTCTGTGCACACGAACTAGAAATATGCACAAAAATGTGCACCACTGACTACTGTGTAGAACATATATACATTTTTTCAATGTATTATTCACAAAGTTGTGTGTGTTACGGATATTTCACAGGTTATATGCAAAAAAGTCAACTATAGTCCCGGAAAAAAAAAAAACTGTGGAACTTAGTTGTCGGCTTTGATCATTTCATAAGGCTTGTCCTAAAATCCTGGAATCTAATTGAGTTCAACAGACTGCTGTCTGTGCAATCTCCGGTTTCTCGGCGCTGACCCACTTTCTCTCAGCTTCACAGAAGCCGTCTGTACTTGACCTGAGTGGGGGAAATCAGGAGAGCTGTCCTGGAAGAGAGCTCAGCAGCCTCCTTTCACCTGGCGGGGTCCCGATATTCCAGCTGTCACAGCTGCCCTTGTCATATGTCCCCAAACGGGGGACAAAATAGACAAAATATGCCGCTCAAAATAGATACTGTAATCCTGTGTACAGACAGAATGTTCTGTCTTTATGCATACTCAGACAGCTTTCTGCTCTATTGCGATAAACACAGGAAAGTAATTATTGGATTATTTCGTCTCATTTCTGCCAGAGCCTTCAAAGCGGCGATCTGCGCTTTGCATGTTATTTCAGCAGGCGTTTTTAAAACCAAAGCCGCTTTTCTTACTCATTCCCTTGCTGACGCTCAGAGGCATGCCCTGAAGTGGCTTGTTCAGATCCAGTCCAGAGTCCATCCCAGGACAGGCAAAGCGGTCCCTGGAGCCGGGAGCAGGGGGGGGGGGGGGTGGAGACGGGAGCAGGGGGGGGGGGGGGGGGGGGTGGAGACGGGCCCTGGGTCAGGACAGGAGAGGGCAAAGGATGACGCAGTCTGTCCTCCGCACAGATGTGCTGTCTTCCCATGCAGCCCAGCCCTTCCTAATCCCACATCCCCTCATTAATCTATACGAAGAACACGGGCCCCAGAGGGGGAGGTGAAACCCTCGGATTCAAAGTCACATGCTGGCCATTTTAAACACGACCGACCCTGTGGGGGGGGGGGGGGGGGGGGGGTCACAGGGTGTGAACGAGGCATCGTCTCTCTGAAGAAGAGACGGAGAGCGGCGGGTGGCTCGGGGTCAGAGGAGCTGAATCCAGTAAGACAGATGAGATGCGAGATCTGTGACAGTGGCCAGAGGGGGTCTCGTACTGAGGGATGAGAGGGAGAGAGACTTAGTGGAGGAAGCAGCAGACAAGCAGATGGGCAGACAGCAAGGGTCTAGAGATAGACAGTGAGAAAATGACAGGGAGAGAGAGAGAGCGAAAGTTAGAGGGACAGAGGGAGAGGGAGAGGGAGAGACAGAGGAGAGTGAAAGCAAGAGGGAGACAGAAAATGAAATGTAGAGAGAGACAGAGATGGAGAAAGTGAGAGGGAGAGAATTAGTGAGATGGAAAGAGAGAGAGACAGAGAGAATGAGAGCGCGAGAGAGACTGAGGGAGAGAGTGGGAGAAAGTGAATGCCAGAGGGAGGGGGAGAGAGAAAGCATTATGGGACAGAGGGAATAAACTGTGAGGCTGTTTTGCCTCAGTCATATTGCCCCGCTCTAAGAGTCATATCCACCCGTGCCCCGTGGCCCAGTTTTTACTGTAACAAAGCCTTTATATTTTTATCGATTCTTTCGAGCACGGCTGATTCACACTGACATAACAAATTCAGAGTGGCATGACAGATTCGCAGTGATATAGCCGGCATTAGAGGACCCCAAGTGCTCCGGCACAAGCCTAACACACATAAAAACTGCACTGGAATATATTGCAATGTAGAGCCACCTATGTCTCTGTTATTTTCGCTTCACAGACAGATAGCAGACATCAAACCAGCACGGTATGTAAAAGCACCAAAGACGTCTGCTCCTGTAGGTGAGCCCATTAATTATTATTGCCATTTATCTGCTTATCAGATGCTCTCCTTCAGGGCAGTGCCCCATCGGGGAATCAAACCTGCAACCTTTCAGCTACACTCCTACCACACCGCCTCCCACTTCATACAAGTACCCTTGTATATTAACTCACTATGTCCCATATACTTTCATGCTAAATGAAACCTCCGAGGATGTCTATAAACCTGTCAAGGAAAACTGCATTAAAAAGTTCATTTATGAATCAGTAACATTGATCTTATATTAATTTGCACTGTAAATAATTCCTCTGGCCATACGAGAGGAGACAGAAGATGAGGAACAGCACAGGAAGAATCCACAGGCCCCCTTTGCTAAAATTCATTCTTTACATACAAAAGTGAGACAGTGCAATCAGTTGCCTTGTATTAATATTATCTTGAATTAGTACTAAAGTTAGTGGTGTTAAGATTAACGTTAGACTGTAAACGTTCACTGTTATATGGTCATGGGCTGATGACAAGGTATTGATTCTAATCTCTAATTTTAGTGGCCGGTCATCTAACACATTTGGCAACAAGCTAGCTGCAGAAAATATGTTTTCCTTCTGAAAGAAATGTCAAGTTACATTGAGTAATCAAACCAGAATTGCAGAAAAAGGTTTAATAAATGCATTCTGGATTAATCAGTTTTAATTACCCATGTGTATACTTTTTTATGTTGTTGTTTTTTTTTCTTTTTTTGCATGTTGACATAGAAAAACAGCCTCAACCAACAACTTCAAATTTGGCCATGGGAATATAAAACTGATTACTGATTACTGATTACTCTCCTGTTACATTTTAGAGTGCAAATTATGAAATCAGATGTTTGTATGTTTACATAAACTATACACCATTTTGAACTTATAGCTATACATATATTCAGTAGTACATGCACCAATGGTACCAACTGATTTATTTGTAACACCGCACACAGTATATTGGTAAACATACCTTCTTACACATATAAAATGTAGCTACACTACATACATTTTACATTTACACAGTTTAACATATATTAACATGCATTACTTTTTTTGTAACTCTTTAGATTGAAACTGATTAAAAAAAAAACACTCTAGCTATACATACAGGGCAGAAAAGAGCCAGGTGCACTATGGTCCACAGCCATCAGAATTTATTCACACAAAGGGACCAGGTGCATTCTGTGCTTTAGAAACAGTCCGAGTGTAAATGAGAAGTGAGGCAGGCCGTTCAATATGCATGTTTCCAGCACTCTCTGTGGCACAAAGGTGCCTCGCAGTCTCCCAGCCACCTCCCCCCACCGCTCACACACTCACATACACTCCACTCCACTTCCCCTCCTCCCCCCTATTCAAAGCCATCTGCATATGATTCGCTAAACGTCTCAATCTAATTACATTACCCGCTTAACACAACCGTGAGCTCGGACCACAATGGCAGCGGTGACAGCCAGAACAAAGCCCATGGAAACGGGAGAGGGAGCGCGGTGAGGGTGAGGCGTCTGGATGCCACTGGATGCCTTTGTTTCGCTCTCGGTCTCTTGCTCTCGCGCACACACGCACACACACACACACACACACACACACACACACACACACACACACACGCATACGCGCATTTACGCACAGAGAGACACACACCTTCCTGTTTGCCCCTCTGGAAAAAATGCTGTTGTTTATTCCTGAACCACCTGAACCTCGATCGCCACATCTAGTGCAAATTCAAATCCTTCGCTAACCCCCCTGAGTGTAGCGTCCGTGTGGAGGAATTCTCCACATCCACGTCCCTGTGTCCTTCCCCTTCTTCTGCGGTCCCTCCACAAGTGTCCCAACCTGGGGAGCTGAAAGGCACAACAACCCCCTCTGGACCCACGCCAACATTTTGGAAAGCTTTGGAGAGCCATGACCACCACCCCCCCCTTACCCCCCCACCTCCTCACAACTACCCTCATTCTAACCCCGATCCTTCCACCTCCAGACCTCCCCTTTTACAAACCCAGAGGGAGAGACAGAGCAGTACACTGGGAAAGGCTTTGGTTCAAAACTCATGCAAATGTTCTATACTTTCATTCAAGTGTGCATGGAGCGGAGACTGGGAGGTATACATGGGGAGGGGGGGGATACCAATGCAGGGAAAATGAGAATACACAACATCCCTCCAACAGCACCAAGAAAAATCCCACAGCGCTTTCAAATTTAAAACAAAATTGAAAAATGGAGTCCCGGTGACAGATCTTTTTTTTTTTTTTTTTTTTTTTTTTTGCTCTCACATGCATTCGGGCAGAAAATAAAAAGAGATGTGAAAAGAGAAAGAGTCAGATGTAAATTCCACGGCAGGCAGACAAAGGGCATTGCAGGCAGCACAGTAGTTACATAGAAATGAGGGGGAAATCGCCCGTGTGCAGGGGACAATTCTCGGTGTGGGATTTGCCATGAGAAAAAGACGAGTCTTTTAAATACTGAGATACTTAGTTTCTATTTTAGTTAAGCCTGCTTTGGGCCACCGATCATTAAGTCACCCAGTAGACTAGTGTGCAATTAAGAGGACTAATTAAATGGAGGACCCACCTTCTGTCACCATCCCCCTCCACCTACCCCATTACTGTGCTCACACCTCTGTCCTCTGCCACAACCTACTGCTCGAACTTTCACCACACACAACACCCCCAGCGCTGCCTCCTCTGCAAAACTTTCGAAACTTCAGCCCTGCAATTCCTTTACTCTCTCTATTCTTCTTCTTTCTAAAGGTGAATGGCTCAGCAGATGAAGTTACTGTATCGCTGGACTTCAATGCAACAGCACGTTATTACACCACTGTCAAATTCAATACGTACTGGGCATCTTTTTAACTCAAAAGCTCATGCATACTAAACATACAAAATCAGCTTTATCAAAAAGAGAACACCACACACAATATCATATTCATTTTCATTCAGCAGATGTTCAATATCCTAACAAGCAGACATAACGAGCTAAATGCGATGGCTTCATAGCACACAAGTGGAGCGGCAGATGTGAAAGACAGAGATTTCTTTACGTATTTTTACGTACAATCCTTCTTTGTGAACACAAGGTTACAAATGGAAGCTTGTTGATGCTTTGGACAAAATACTCAGAATAAAAACAATACACTAAAATTATACTATGTGCCCTTAAAGAATGATGTGTTTCAAACAAAGATAAAGGTCATCTTGAAGCGCAAAAGAGGAAAACAGAGGCATGTGATACTATTGCTCGCTGACCTCTTACGTAGGAGACAGGGAACATGACCTTATTCGGTTTCTTGACAGCTTGATATGCAGACACAGCTATACACCCAACCCCTCTATGTGTGCTTTATGAATATTCATACTGTTTAAGAATATGAAGACTCCTGGGTGTGAAACAGTCACGGACACATTTCTGAATACTCAGGCTCACTCATTTTTGGGTAAATAATGTGCATTTTGATATACACAATATATTCAAAGTTTTGCTTAAGCTTGTGCCAGAATATTGTTAAATCAAAACCACTGGAGTGGATCGTTCAACATTTCATATTATGCTGTCGGAGAATGAAACAAATGAAACTGTTTGGGAAATAATGCATGTTTTTTTTTTTGCAATGTTTCGATTACGTTAGAACCTTGATACGAGATGTACAGATGCGTGTGGGGGGTGCACACGTGTGTGTGTGTATGCAGGAAAGGAACTGGAACATGGGCTGTAAGGAGGAGGGGGGGGGGGGTATTTCTTAACTCCAGACAACCACCCAGCCAGTCCTAGAGGTCAAAGCTCATGGGAAAACCAGGGAACAAAAGAGCACTTATAGTGAATAAGGGAGGGCAGCGAACCTGGAAAAGAAAGAGAAGGAGAGAACGCAGTATGCACTGGGGGTGGGGGGGGGGGGGGGGGGGGAGGTTAGCCTCTACAAAACGACGACAGGAAAGCCCAAAAGCAAAGCACCTTCAGAGACATGTAATATCGCCCAGGCTTCTGGAGGCCCAGCGAAAGTGTGGCCACGGGTCCTCTCCCTTCCACCTCAGTCGCCCCCTTTACAAACATTAGGGGCTGGCACAAGCCCCCCCCCCCAGCACTGTTTATACACTGACTCCAGACACAGAACAAAGCTTTGTCATTAAGAGGTCCTGCCTTACAATGGGCCTGAGTCGTGTTCTGCGAGAAATGTAAAAGGCCAAATACACTGATAATTAACTTGACCTTCCTAATTAAAAGGGAGACCAGCACAGGGCCTTTAGCTGGCACCTACCAAGTAGGGCACCTGTAGCTTTCAATCAAGCGCTCCTCTGTGAAGTAACAGCCATGAGATGGGACATTAAAACCTGCATCTTGAGTAAGCATACTTTATGCAGGTTAAAATTTGCAGCATAATTAGTATTTAAACTCCATAGTCCTAAAGTTCAAAAACATTTTCTAAGCACACTACAGTAAAGTATGTGTTGTTAGTCAGTGTAGCCCAAATGCATCTTCTTACTCGAACTCACTTACATTACTAACATTACACACACATTACACACACATTACTTGGAACTGCCATACGTATGTATAAAAATAATAAGCCAAGGGGGAAAAAAACAAATGCAATTAACAAACCCATCACCTTTGGCAAAAACCTCCAAAACAAAGTTTTTTACATGACATATAAAGTTTAAATTGTTTAAGTTAAAAATAATAAAGCCGTGAATATAAGACTAATTTTGATTACAGTGCCGCTATGCCTGTGGCTTCCAATAGAGTGCATTTGCGCCACACTTGCTGATTGGTCTGGCATTGGTTACAGTGAAATAACTTTTTGATACACAGAGCGAGCGGTCCTCCTTTCTTCCTTCCATTTTTGCGTTACAAACACTACATTATTTTAAGTGTCATTAATATCTCAGTTAGTTTTTATAAAAACAAAATTCAAAAAACCAACTGAATTGAATGCTATCGCACACTCTCTATACAGAAAAGAGGACAAACCTTGAAACATTGAATCAATAGATCTTCATTTGATTTGAAAAGAGACTAGGTCTCTATAAGGTCATAAAGTCTGTCCTCTTTTCTGTATAGAAAATGTACAACAGCCTTCAATTGAGTTGGCTTTTTAAATTTTGGATTGATACTTGCTGCAATAAGTACCGCATACAATTTTTTTCTTCTTTTTATACAGTTTTTATAAATATCTCAGTTTTTGTGACTTCTCGTTTTCTTATCAACACTCATATCTATTATGATTTACAATACTCTTTACTTTATACATGCTGTACGTGTATCTTTTTTTTCCCTCAAGCAACAAAACTAAAGATCCATAATCAAGGCACAGCAGCAGTTACGGATCTGGGATTCAATCCCATGACCTCATTGGTCTGGCGTGCGGTGCCTTAACCACCACATCACAGGTACAGGTTTACCTGTATGGCACACAGGTTTACCTGTGCTGAATCTATCTGGCGTCAGACATATGGACTTATTTCCATCTTTCAGCAGTTCTCACTGCACCTGTAGGGGATATGAAAAAAAAAAAAACTCTACTTCAGACAGCCAAATAACTAGGGGGGGGGGGGATCTCCAAACACAGTCATTGATCAAAGTCATAGTAGGATGACCCTTGACCCCCCCAGCCTGCATCACCTTTGACCTCATGCATCCGACCGCTGCAGCTAAGAGGGGGCACAATAGCCCCGGGGTGTCCTCTTGGAATATTAGCACGGCATACACGTCTACATCCGGAAATATAATTGAAGCCAGGTTTGCAGAGGGGAGCAAAACTGAAGCGAAAAGCAAGTGTAGCAGATCCAGAATTCTGCAGAGCCAGGTGTGGTCCCCTGAGCTGTATGGGTGCAATAAATTCAAGGGAAAGAGGAGCACAAAAACCTCTGAGTGTGGGTGTGCTAAAATGCGCTTAGAAGTTGAGCTTATACTGATTGATATCATTTTAATTTCATAAGAATCATAAACTTTTCTCCAAATTTCTTCTGGTCTACCATCTCACCAACATTGACAGGTTTACATATTAAACGTGTTCGGGGAAATACTGCCTCATGGGATACTTGGCCTTAATTATAATTTTTTTTTTACCATTCCCTGAATGTAGCATCCTTGATAGTGAATATCTTGTTCTTACTGTGTGTTGTGCCTTGAGGCAAGTCTTCTGTTCCTATCGTTAATTTTTCAAAAGCGGATCCCTTCATTATAAAAGTACTCATGCTAGCTCTCCTTCTAGCCTCTCGTCCTTTCCCCTACCAACTGTCCTTTGGTTTTTTTCCTCAGACAGCCTCTTAATCACATCAATTTATTGGTTTTTCTCTCACATTTTTCTGCATAAGTCCTTCTCTGTCTTCCGCCATTCCTAAGAGCTGTCATTACTCCAGTATTTCCCTCTATGAAAGGCCCCCCATTCTCTGAAAACCCGTAAATGAAAAACGGTGCTCTTGAACTTATTAATTAATTAATTAATTTATTTATTTATTTGACTGAAAATACTCCACTTTGCTTTCAGCTAGGGTTTTGTCAATACTTTTTTCTTTAGAAAAATGCTACCATTTTACCCAACTCTCACAAATGAAAGGAAGATTGAGACTCTCTGTAAAAACTAATGATTAAATTAACATGGTCATTTTCAGTAAACCAATGAAAAAAAAAAAAAACATATTTATATAGTAAGCAGTGACCTCTGCTGGAAGTTACGGGAATCATTTTTACCGCTATGTAAGAGAATGGCCACCTTGAAAAAACGAATTGCAGACCTAAGTGGAGACTGGCACCCACAGTGTCACTCCAGTGAGCATTGACCATACCAAGGTGCCTTCAACGAGCCATTCAGTGGCCCACCAGGGTCCGATCAGGCCTCGCCAAATTTGGGTTTGGCAATAAGCACCCTTTGACACGACAAGCTATGCCAGCAAGTAAAACATTCCATTGACAGGGAGAGTGGGTAATGAGGTAGGACAGATCAACGAGGTTGGGTGGATGGCTAAGTCAATTCAAGCTTGTCAGTTAGCTAGCTCACAAGCTAGTTAGAGTTCCAAAATGGATTTGGACATTTTTCCTGGAAATTGCACCAGTATTACACAGACTGCCAGTCAATACATTTAAGATACCTGTCTATTTCAATAAAATCAACAGCAAAAGAGAACGACAGTAATCTTGAGGAAGACAAGACAGAAAAAGAAAATAGGATGTTAGTCCCAGGCTCCACTTTGTATAATTACAAGCACAACTGATTTTGAAACTATTTGTTTCTTACTCACCATAAATGTTTGTACCATGGCTATGCCCATATCAGTTATGATATGTATTCAGTATTATGTTATCTCTGATGACTACATGCACCATTTGTGTTTAAACTGCAGGCAGACAATGCAAATCTAACAGAGAATAGATTCTTTTCCAAAATGAAATCAGAAATTCAACCTTTTTTTCAGCAATTCAGTTGAAAAAAACTACATACAAATACATAATGATGGGGCTCACACATGAATTCAGTAGTGGTCAGAACTGCTGCATAATGTCAGATTACAGGAATTATACCATCTATTCACAGAAGTCATAAAGAAAAGGAACATTCTCGCTCCATATTTCTCTGGGTTTATTTCTCGCTTTATTTTCTCACACTTTGCAACCTCTGTTCTTCCCCTGAGGAGACACACATCTCGGTCACAGCTCTTCTTGACTCCTGCACTCTCAACCTACAATAGTCAGAAAGGCAAAACCTCCGGCCAACTTCCGCGGCAGACTGCAAACCCACCACGTCAGACAGCATCTTGGCTGCCTAATGCCAGATTCGCCCCTTGGCAGGCAGCAACATCTGTAACCCTACAGTTTCTTGCACTTTGTGAGTGCTTGTTTATAGCAGAAATGCTAAATGAGTAAATGTAATTGCTTAACAGCATAATAACATTGCTGCATGATGTTCAAAAAGGCATTTTAACCTTTCTGATTAAGTATTAGCAGAAAACATCAAGCATTGTTCCTAAAGTAACAACATTCAAAAATGTATTTGTAAATAAATAAATTTGTTAAAATATATATCTAAAGACTTATGCTTAAATGCTTAAAAAATTTTGGCTACTTTCAAGAATCTAAAATATTAAAATATCATGTAGGTTTGATTTGTTTAACACTTTTTGGTCACTGCGTAATCCATTTGTCATTTCATAGTTTGTCTTGTGTTGTTTTTTTTTTCATTTTTTTTATTGCAAGAAAAGATACAAACAGCAAAGAGTATGTTTGTTTTACCTCTATCTACCTATCTATCTATCTATACATACATACATACTGTACACACACATATACATACATATATATATATATATACATATATATATATATATATATATATATATATAAAGACACAAGCACACCTAATAGTTACTCAAATACAGCAGCACTGCATACATGACAGGTACCTCAAGGGTTACATTTAGCGTCTCTTGCATAAACCGTGTCTTGTGTCTTACACATTAATCTCTACTGCCTCCCTCTGGAAGGATGCAGAATGGAAACACCCATATACAGCTGTTATTTTCTGAGATATTCAGCTAGCCACACCTACACACACACACACACACATACACACACACACACACACACACACGCACATACACACAGATCACAGTCTCAGTGCTATCCGCTATAATGCCAAGAGCCAAGCTGAAATTTGAGAGAGTGGAAAAGGTTAATGGTTCTTCTGAGATCAATGCAGTAGCTCACCTCTGCTTTCGGCCGTGCAGCCGGACCTTTCCATCCGTACGCGCTGGCAGCCTTCACGTCGGCAAGCCTTGAAGTTAAAAGACTGCGTCTTAGGGCTGATGTGGTCTGATCAGACAGCACATTTAAGGACAATGAAAAAAATGCTTGAGGGGTTTGTGCGACTGCAATTTATTAAATCACAATAAAAACTAAGAATGGCAAAGTAGTAAGTGCTGCAATTTAGCTTAATGGTGGGCAGTCTTAGACAAAACCAGACCTGGGAGATAATTTGTATGATCAATACTTGTGTATCTCTCCCTTGATCACAAGGTTGATGACTTTATTAGATTCTGTTACTCGTTATGCTTTTATATTGTTTATAGAGGCAATATAATGAAAGCAAATTTGGCAATATATTCAAAAATTAAGCATTTATTAAGCGTAGCTAATCAAATGTATGCTGATTCACTTTCCTAAGCAAATGTATTGTAATGTCTAAATAGTAATCTCAGTAGTTCACTAGGGAGTCTTATTCTGGAGTTTTGCTCCACCCATGTGACCCATGGGTTCAACCTGTATTTTAATAAATATCCTGTAGGTATCCTTACAGGCACTCCATCCCCACCGAACAGTACAGGCACATAGCTAATAATACAACTACCAACTGTGTAATTATAATAATTATGAGTTTGTTCATGCACAACACAAAACTGGTCATAGATAAGAGAGGAAGAAATTAAACGAGCAGGCACAATGTCGTGTGCATCCACATGCATCCGGTACACTACATACTGTTAATGTGTATCTTACATTTATGTGCAGCCAGAGCAGGACTGAAGCCCACATTAGGTGTCTTCTTGTGCAAATGTAATTTGTACAAGAAGACACCTAATCACTACAACCATGCTGCAAAGCTTCATAAGTGAACTGATTACTGTAACCACACAGAAAAATTTCACAACAAGAGACTCGATTACTGCACAAATTAACAACAAGAAACTTGACAACTGCATCGCTGCGCAAGTTCACAAGACACCCACACTGAACAGTTTCAAAATTTCTCAACAATTTTCCCAATTACTGCAAAACGTCACAACAAAATATCTGACTAATGCTTGTGGAGAGAACTGTTCAAGCTCTCCTTATGACTCCAAGAAGTACCATCACTTTTGTATTGGACATGTACACATGCTTACCATAATCCTACCTTCTATGATTATATTCATTACTCTAGCCTGCATGCTCCCTCAACTTGGTCCTGCAGCACACGGACCGAGAATTGTATGTATTTCATATATCCTGTCAAAATGGTCTTAACTGAGAGCATGGTTTCCACTACCCAACAACTACCCATCATTTACTGAATTCTGTATGCTTTGATGTAAATTTTGTAGATCTATCGGTCATTTTGATGGAAAAAATCAAGACTTTTTAGATTTTAACGTCCCCTTAGAATTCAGGTATTGATGTTCAAAATGAATTTCGTAGGTTAAAGAGCTAAATGAATTTATTTTTAAATCATTCTTTGAATCAATGCAAAAATGAGTTAATGTTATCACCATAGCCTAACTGAAGTATGTGTTGCAGATAATGTCAATTTAGAAGAGTTACCAAGGGTTTGTAAAATATATATGTATTGTGCTCTCTTTGTGGTGATACTTTCTTCGATACTGCTGAAGGGATGATGACCTATAAAAATGATGACAGGCAAAATTTCGTAATGACAGAAAATTTTCAACCCTGAGAATTTATCCTAGCAGGAACACTGGAGAAGAACCCACGTCTTGGGTCTTTTTATTCCCAGCATTAAAAAAGAATTAAAAATAAAAGCCAGAGCCAGACAGCCATCCTACAGCTGATTTTTGGACAGCTAAGACAGATGCACAATATGTGGAGCAGACGCTTAGCTTTCAAGTTCACAAATCCCTCGGTGTAACGGAGCTCATTAGATAATTCCTGCCGGACTCAGCATCAAAAATTGCACCTGGAGCACAGTTCCACATAATCTATACACTGAGAAAATGCCGATCTGATGAATAAAACTTTTGAGACTACTTTATCTGCTGAATTCCATCGAGGAAGTGAAAAGTTCACATAGGCAGGCTTGCAAGCATGACAACATGTGAGTGAAAGAAGAGTGTTAACAAGGTAAATAGAAGTCAAATATGGTCCTTTCAATGACTGGTAAATTAGCCAGAATTCTCTTTAACATATACCCAAAGTAGTATAAATATAACATACCTGTCCTCTGAGAATTACTGCAGTACTGTGAAGCTATGAACCACAGCTAAGAGATGTAGCCTGACTTACAGAGAGGCATCTGACACAAGCAGCTGTGTCTAGTTCTCCAAACACAAGCCAATCAAACGTTCTACTGTTTGCCTCCACTCACAAGGAGACATCAGTCTAACTATAGACATTATTGAAGTTCAGGGTTCATAGACAGCAGACACTGCAAAGTGTTTACACACAGTAAAAAACAAGACCCTGGAAAGACCGCGGCAAGCAAAACACAAAAACTACTGTATATATATATATGCGAACCGAACGTAAATAACATCTGCTGCTGGCGGCACTCGAGAGAGGCAGAGCATAATCGGCGGCCTTTAGAGTCAGACGCTTTCATTCACACGAGCCTCAGTGAGTGGAAAGATCCCATCAGCCTTTGCTGCCAGCAGCCGCGGCTCCGCGGAGCCAGACCAGCGGTCGGCCCGGCCGCAGATAAGCGTTCCGGAGACGGATCGCCAAATGACGCAGGGTAAGCTGATTGGGACGTTGTTCAAAAATGACAAATAAATATAATGAGTCGCCGCTGATCCTCCGTGCAGAGCTCAGACAGGACCCTCTAATGCCCTTATTAATCTAAGCAGGAGACAGGCTGCGGCGATGCTATAGAAAGCAGCCGTGCAGTCTGAATGAACGACCACGTATCGCAAATGTTTTCCATTATTGTACGTGTGAAGGGGGTCCTTTCAAAGCACCTGTAAGCTGCGGAAATTGGCTCTGTAAGGTTACACATTATGAAAAGATCTCTGTAGTGGTTTTCTTTAAACGTGTCTCAAAGCGTTTCCACGGTGAAGGAGTGACCTCATAACCTCATCAACAAGCAATGTGTAGCAGCAATGAGGTGACAAATCGGCAACGGCATGCGAGCGCACTTGATCTAATGAGTCGGTGACATGAAGGTCACTTGTATTTGGCCAGGATGCCAGGGTTACGCGCTTATTCAGGGGTCAGAAACAATGAAGACACTGGTAGGGTCCCAAGTGGCTCAGTCACAATGGCGTTTACATTGGGCGCAAGCTGTTCAAAACTGGCTGTATCGTTTGCCAACAATAACCACGATCCCACAAACTGGCTTCGTTCCACTGCTGATAGGAGTGGGGGGGGGGGGGGGGGGGTGGAGGGTGGTGGTTGGCCAGGCTTTCCTCATCTCACCTCTCTCAGGCACCCTGCCATTCGTCAGGTGGCTGGCAGTTGCCTGGATGACCGTCATTCCTATCCTCCAATCAGCATCCACTCCACTGCAGCATACTGCATGCGATGTGTCAGAGGGCTAATTCGTCTTGGTTCAGCATTCCTGCACAAGTGTGTGCAAGTTGTCGTGTTGAGAAGCAACGGGCTTGCAAAAAAAAGAAGAGACCCTGGTATGGTGAATGCTTCAATATTCCAGGGGAGTGACAGTTTGAGTCACCATTGGAACCTGCAATTCTATTTCAAGGCAACCATTCTCTTTTGCTCACGCACAAATAACAACTGTAACTGGCCCTGCAGCCATTGGCCCTGTAGGAAATTCACTGTGGTTTAAGGGACCGCACAAAGTCCACATTTTCACCCAAGACCCTCTTGACTGTGTTTGTGTATTTTTGTCTTTTCAACAGCTTATACATTTAGTGGCTGAAGTTTTTTTGAAGCAGAGCAGTGCATGTCTCATATTGCGGCCATGGTATAAATATCTTTCTGAGATGGGCTCTTTTTCAACCTCCGCCACAGTTTTGAAGCAGATATCAAAAGGATCAATGTATTCATCATCACTCACAATATCTGATAGTTCCTCAGAAAAAGGGTGTCGCACTTCACTACAAAGGCAATGACATCTGCAAAACCCAATCTAAGAGGAACCATCTTTCTGCCTTACTTGCAGCACATGTTTGATGTATCAAACGCTTATTACTTTTGTGACTGACTAAAGGGACATCTTTCCTAACTGATAAATATGAGGGTGCTTCTGGAGGAATGGCTGATTTACTGATCTTAAGAGAAGTGGAGACGATCCTGTCATATCTGTCCAAAAGACAATGTCTTTCTTATTGTGGGGTTTGAACCACTCGGTGTAGTTAGCATGTGAGAGCTACAAGTATCATGTCCTGTGCCAGAGGAGATAACATCTAACTTGTGCTCTGTTTAATATCTTTACATACACATTACCTCGGTGTTTCAGCCCTTCAGAAACAGTCTTTCAAGCACCAAGAATTCCTTGACTCAGAAAAAAATATACTCCCAATCAACTTTTGCTTCTTTGCTGTTTCAGCCCTGTAACTTAGCAACTGTCTCAATCTTCGAATTTCAGTCATTTACAAATAAAGATTGAACTACAGTGAAATGGTTATACATTTCACAGACGGTAATATCTTTGTAAATTTTGTTATTTCCTTTGGAAAGGATTGCACTAAACAAACAAGTAATACTTACAGCTATGTCAACTTCAACTACATTGATAGATTAGCCAGATATCAGACTACCTATGATTAAAATGATGAAAAGAGTATAATTTAAAAAAAAAACTGAAAAGTAATTTGAAAGCAAATTTCTATTCTCCTTGGTAATACAACATAGTCAAACTAATGCTTTTATTCTTCTATTATTCTTGACGGTGCATTCTATGATTGTGATTACTGCTAGCCAATTTATATGATATATGCTAAATATAACTCACGGATATCTTTTTCTGTGCCACAGTATAATCATATTTAAATATAATCATATTTAAATGTTGTTACTTCATTGTTTATGAAGGGTTATTTTCTGATCATTATCTATAGTTCTTTCCCAATTACGCTTTCTCTCCCACATGCTGTGTCCAAGAAGGAAAAACATATTTTAAAAAATCTGAAACCATGGAAACAACACAATATATGCTTACTGTTCATAGAAAACAGTTGCTGTAACTGTTTAATTTCTGTGTATCCCTTTTTGATTGGTTTTACTGATGGTTTCTGCACTAATGTGCAGTATACTCTATAGATAAGAAAATACTTGATATGATGATTTACATGTTTTTAACAGGTAAAATAACTATTACTGTACAAATATGTTAAGTGTACATTTCAACTCTCGACTACATTCATAATGAACAACTCATGATATATTTTTATTCTACTGTTTATTTACATTTTTAAATGAATACTTTTAAACTGAAACATGAATTTACTGTAAGCTTAGTGCCATGCTGACATACGTTCCCTTGGCTAAATCATGACTTCTGCAAGGCCTCTTAATAACCCTGGATGGCTCTACGCTATTCCTGCGTGAGACCACAAAGAATCTCGGCAAACACTGCTGCCAGGTTGGTGTCCAGCCTCCCAAAATGCACCCAAACTTTGCCTTGCTTCACTGGCTTCCTATCACAGCCCACGTCAAATTAAGGAGTCTGCTCCTAGCTCTCTGCGAAGTCAAGAGCACAGTTCCTTCCCATGAACACTCAGTCTATCGTGGCAACTTACATCGCTGCACAAACTATCCACTTGGCACCGTCTGGTTCTCTGGGAGTTTCTCCTCTCCAGTTTTCCTCACTAACCTGCCAGGGATGAGATGAACTACCTTCCACAATCATAACTGCCAAACTGCTCACCATCTTCCGCCACCAGCTACCTGTCCAGAACTCACCTTGGTTCCCAGAACATGCACTTACCCTGTGCAACATCAAATATCTGATCACTGCAACCAAACTGACATAGCGCATCACTGCTTTTACAGATCACTCATGCTGTGGTAGGCATGGGCTTTGGCAGTATGATGCAAGTTAACATTCTGGTATGCGTAAATGTTTCACACTATATAGACACTAAAATTTAAGGTTATGTCTTATTTTTATATCTCTTACAAGTCACTGTTAGTTTGATGCACATTCAGCCTATTTTTGCATTTCTCTTAAGGATAACTGTTACATACGCTGTTATAGGCAGACTTTCCAAAAACAAATGTGGATGACAGACGGGGTGACAGACAGTGTTTAAAATTATCCAGCATCAGTCAATGGTATCCTCTCTATTTTTGCGAGATGGCAAATCAGACTTTCATAACAACCCACATGATTAGCAAGATATCAAGCTACATATAACCTTGTTGTGTCCTTTCAAATAATGATTTTTATCTAAAATTCATTTTTAAATATGTTTTTAAATATTCTTACAATTTCTAGATAAAAATAAGCATGTAGCACTGTAGAAAGAAAGTAAGTAAAACTAAGTAAAAAAAATTCTACCACTTTGAAGTCAGGTACAAACTATAATGAAGAATTAAATGTTTAAAAACATTTTGAAAATAATTTCACAACAAAATCATCAATTTAAACATCACAATAAAACATTCTGGTTAATGAATTCATATTGGTTTATGAATATGAATACTTGTTTACCTTTAACATGATATATAACCTTATAGTTTCATTCAGTTACAAGTCAATTCAAATTCATCCATTTTTAATTATAACATGATAGAAAAATATATAATTTAGAGAATTAAGTCATGATACAAAAATTATACTGTTATTATGTGATGTGAAGACTATCACTTTCTTTGCCAGTTTGTGAAAAGTTTACCACATAACTAGTCATATAATGAAGGAATATCAAGCTACTGGTCAACTGAACACATGAATTGATCATTCAAGAAAACTGCCATTTAATCATGGTAGGGCAGATTGTATTATGTGATGCTGACAACCTGAATGTTGACTAATATGTGCATGAATAAAAATGTGTGTGAGCATTTAGCATTTCATAAAGATAACTGATGAACAAGTAGGAGAAAAAACATTACTTATTCAAACTCGACTGAATAACTAGACTGGCTTGATAAGGTCTTGACTAGATCAGGTCACATTTGAAAATTATCGCATAATAATGTGATAACACTTTATTGCATAAGAATGTGATGATATCTACCACATAATACAGTGATGCCCTTTATCTGGTAACAATGTTATCATTTTGTGGCAGATAAATAAGGAACTGTTTTTGGAGCAGCAAATGACTACATCTGAGCGTGCTTGTTCAGATGTGTCATTCGAATCATCATTACCATTCTCATAACAAATGCAGTTTCAGTGAGTGATAAAACAAACAACCTCAAAAGCAGTATGGATATGCAGCATTTAACACTGACACTGATTTTCAAGAAGATATCAATTAACAATAGTATCCTTAATTTTCAAAGATGTACGTATCAGAAAGAGGTTAGAAACATTGTTCTGTCTGGAGATGGAGATGGCATCTACCTCAACAGTAACTGGGGGTCACTACAAATTACAATAAAATTCATTTTGCATATGATGACTGTATTATTATTATTATTATTATGATTATACACAACATAGTCTATTGAGCCTATCCTTCCACAGTTTGCCTGTATTCTCTCAATTTAGTCAATCAATTTTGTAAATCATGTTTTAGCACTAATTCTATGTTTTGCACCAATTCTGTTAATGGTAAACATGCAAATTAGCTGTAGAAAATCTGAGAGGTTTAAAAAAAAGTTCAAGGTAATAATCGTAGGTAATAGTAGAGAAATGGATGTACAAGTGACCGAGGAAAAAGATGCTGTCCTTTCACAAAGAGGGATAAAATCACGCTTTAAGACCTTCCCCTGCACTGCAAGCCTGGCTTGGATGATGCGGTATTCTACATAATCTCCGCAGAGGCCCCACCCTGCCTTATTCTGCGAGCCGTGGGGTAGGAGACACAGCGGAGATTTCATTTGTAATAAAAGCACCATTCGGCCGCGCGCAGGTCAAGTTGCCCGGCTATTTCAGTTTGATTTGAAGGCTTTACAAGAGAGCAGCCCTTTCAAGGATAAGACATCTCTCTACCAGATTCAATTAGGCCTGCAGTCAATGGTCTTGTAGGGAGGGGAAACACATGGAAAAGGGAGTTCAGGCTAAATCAGGACAAGTGGAACAGATATTAAATATCCCTGGCAGGCTCCAGTGTAAACCCATTGCCCTCACATTAAACCGACTGTTGCTGAGACAGTCTGAAACTAGAGCCCCTCAACTCCGAGAGTATTTTTAAGCTCCGTTTACTCCTGGTAAATTTAACCAGGGATGCTGTGTGTGGGTGAGATAGAGAGAGAGACAACACCTCAGGGTGGACTGGCAACACGACTGTACGAGAACATCATTTTACACCATAGTCATTTGTCGTAGCCATAAAGACCTTTCCTTTCATTACGTCCGTTTTAAAAAGTGCAGCTCTCACTGCATCAGAAAACACGGAAAGACACAGAACTAAAGCAGCATTTGCTGGTAGCTAGATAATGTCATTAATAACTGAATTGCCTCTTTCTTCATCTTAATTCTCCTCAGCACTCACTGCTGTGTTAAACTGCTGGTATTTAATGACTTGTATTTGTGTAGCCGCTATGTGTCAATCCATAATGAAATGCAGAAAGGAGGTAGGAAAGGGAAGGGACAAAGTGAGTGCGAGTAATTTATGGAGTATGGAGAGCGTGAATAAAGTTCAATGGCAATGTTACACAAATCCATTTTTAATTATCCACACAATACATAATGTGCGTCTCGCTAAACAGGCATTTATCTTATCCCAGATGGAGCTACACCTTAAAATGGCCGGAGCTGTGTTATGTTACCTTTACACTACCTACACCTCTGCAGGTACACCAGCCTGGGCACAGACTCATCCCTCCTATCTCACACTGAGAAATGATGCTGAGCACCGAGGGGAGTCAGACGGAGACGAGGGCATGTCTGTGACATTGTGGAATGCCGAATCAGGAGTTTGCTTGACAATATGCCTTATGTGTACTTTATATGTAGTCTGAGCAGCGGTATAATCATTTAGTCTCCATCAGTGTACATATTTCCTCAGCATTAACAATGGCCTCCACAGGCAAATGTGAACGGCGAGCATGCACAAATGAAACTCTGAAATTTACAAGAATGACAGTTTCAGTTCGTTATAACTTGATATTAAGGTGTGGGGTGAGGGGCAGTTGACTGACCACTTGACTTGATGAAGGATATACCTGGGGTCGAGTACAAAATGTAAACCACCATCCTGACTAGCCCTAATCCAGTATGGTATCACTCCACGGTCACCTGAAGGTGGCCATTGAGAATGTGTCATTACTCAACAGTTTTCCAATAATGCCATCATAATGTCAGGACTGCTGTTAGGGGAATACCTTTTTCATACAGACATTAACTGGCAATATCTAGGGAAAGATACTGGAATAATAAACAAATATTTCATAAAAGAGGACTTAAAATGCTTAATGAAATGCAACCGCTTTTGTTTTGGGTTTTTTTTTTATCTTCAGGAAGTAATGATTCGTCCTTTTCCCACACACATTGCATGCCATTGTAACGTGAAAGACGACACATCGGAACTAAGGTGAGACCCCAGTAAAAGTCGGACTTGTTTGTTCGGTCGAGGCTGCAACATTTTTAAACTTACAAAACGCAGGCAGCAGACACGCATTTTTCGAGTTTCGTGTTACATGCTACTCAGTGGAGCCAAGAAGTAAGCAGGATTCTGGAGCCCACCCATGTTATTGACACTTGTTAGAAGAATAAACCATTAGAAAGATAACTAGCTAACACCAACTGCAAGCTCGTTGCAATAAATATTTAATGATGTTTTACGCAATGTGTAGGCCCAGGAACAGCGGGGGTTATCTTACATTTACAGAGGCTTTGAAACGTTGGTATCATCAAACTTTCATCCTTTTATTTACACTATCGAAAGGAGGAGTGATTTTTTTCTAGTTTAGAATTTCGTTTATACATCGTTTCATTAATTTACCATCTGTTGCTACAACCTCTGTACGATAGCAGCTAATGGATTTGGATCCAGTTCTCACAGTTCTTACCTTTGTGTACATTTTTCAGGTCTCCGGGGTCAGAGATGGTATACATTAGGCTACATTCTAGGTAAACTGATAAAGTTAAATTTGCAAATAAGATTATTTTCCTGTATATTACGTAAGACCTTTGAACTTGTTTTTTGGCAGCTCTAAAAGAGTTTAATTTTTTAGACATATTTTCATTGGCTATCCGTTTAGCTGGTGTTTTGGTTGTTGGAAGCAATTAAATTAATATTTTCATTGTGACAAGACTTTAGGTATGAAAAACACAAAAATAAATTGAAGTTGACAGTCTCTGCTAAAACACATTAATTAAAAACAGAAACGGACCCACCTCTAAGTCGCAGTCGAATTCGCCGAATGCCAAAAAACGACTCTGCGTAAAATCACTGTCGAACTCTGGTTTTCATACACTACTACACAGCACCGCTCAGTGGCGACTAGAAGTATTGCTCTACAATATGGCATTAAAATTAATCTCTTAATCACAAAAAACACCGACACGACCCATGCCAATAAAACATTTATTTGCAAACATAATTTATATATTTCTAAAGCAGTAAGATGTTATAATAATTATAACAATCATAATTACCGAGGCAATCATTTGCAACAAAATAGAATACACATTCTTTAGAAACACTGTTTTGTAAATGCATAAAAAATTAAAACAATAATTTAAATACATAAAGCATTTTTTACTTTACTTTTTTATTTTTGTCTTATTCATTCATTTTCAAGTAAAGGGTCTGCCTTGAATCAGCGCATTTTGTACTTTTTCCATTTATTACTGTGCATTTCCATTAAAATGCATGCAAAGCACTGTAGAGTCCGCTGGAACAGTTCACCTCACTGCATAAAGCACAAGGCATTTGTTTTCTTCATTGTTTTTTTTTTTTGTTTGTTTTTTGTTTGTTCTTTTCAATTACGAGAAAACAAGATAGACTACCCATAACACGTGGGGCAAACAATATTTCCCTAGGTACTGAAACTATATCCTACAGACATTTTTAGATTAATTCAAGACAAGAAGACAAACAGAAAAAGAGGAATGAAACCAGCCCAAACAGGACAAGAACTTTACTTGGTCACACCTTTGAATCCACTGTAGTCATGGGAGAGAAGATACTAGTACCACTTTATGCTTATTGATGATTTATGTTTTTTATATATATATATGTTTACTGAATGTGCTTTAATATATCCATAAATTGTCATGTGAAGGTTAATACAGAGAAAGTAAACTAAAGTCTTCAAGAGTACTCTTTGTAAAATAATTTTACAAAGTGATTATAGATTATACTACTGATAGGACTCTTTGCCACCTGCATAATATAAATTGCACAATTATCATTACCTACATATGTACTTATTTCATATGATTTATGGAACACATATTATATAACACTCAAATTGCACCATAAAGTGTGACTGAATCTCCTCATGAAAATATCAAGGTTGAGGTGTAACAAAAGCATATAACTGGATACAGACAGACACAAAACAGGATAGTTTTTTTTTCTTCAACATCAGCACAGTTCAAATAAATGTCCAAACTTATTTAGCTCTGTCCCTTCTATTAAATTTGTTAGATGGGTTTTCCAACGCTTTCCCAAGTATCCATTCTGATGTGTATATGCTGTCTGTACCAAACCTTATTTGGAATGTGCAATGACGACATCTGCACATTAACCTTTTCATTGTGTCACACCATTTCTGCATCGATTATGTGTATGTGCATACAATGTTCCCATGACTGTAGCTCATTTTATAGTATTCTATTCTTACATGTTCTCTGTTTCATATTTACACTGTTAAATATGGCAAGCAATGGAAGTTTGGCAATTGACCTATTTTACATCGTAAAACCCCATCCTAAACTGTCTGCTTCATAGTGAAGCAACACTTCAGCACAGTATAACATAGTTCAGGCTCAGCAACACGGTTGCAATGCAAGTTAACTGAGTCTATTGCATTTGGCTGCACCTTGGGTTTGCAATGAAGTTACATAGAAGCAGAAGCAAAATCATTTGTGCCGTTTTAACTTCTACCAAGGAAGCATTAGAAAGTGGATCACTTAAGTTTAGATTGGCAAGAATCTTTATCAATTGGATACTGGAGATTTGAGATGATCCAACAGCAAAAATGGTCTTGAGTGCTTTCAATAAACGAGGCATTTAACTTGAATATATTGAATACACCGAGAATCAGCAGAGAGGCTACACTAATCATAGAGGGTGAAAATATACAAAAGTATTGAATAACTGTGATCATAAATATTGTCAATAGGGTCCAAAAAACAACTAAGAGGTTTTGCCTGTCAGCACCGCCTATGACACCTTTGTTTTATTTTATACGACTTTCTAACTTCTGTCTGAGAAGAATGTCACACGTTTGTGCGCCTTGAAATGTCTCTGCTAAAGAGTCCTGTCTTAAGAGCCTCCTGCAGGTGAGAGAGAGCAAGGACCGTGACAATGCACAGCTCCTTATGGGCAGCACTGAAAAGCAAACTTGCCAGCCGAAAATGAAGTTCCCCATCCAATTCCTGGCGAACTGAAATAATCCATACACCTGAAAAAACACCTAAAGTTAAAACTAGGAGTTTTTCCACAGATCTGCGGAATGTCAGCCTGGCCATGAATTGACCAAAACAGCTTTCCGCACCTGGCTGTGTGTTATGACAAGGAAACTGCAGTGTATTTTTAAGTGGTCAGGAATCTAGTCGTTTTTTTTTTCACTTTTTATATTATTTCACAATTGTTGTTCTTTATTGGAATTTTTGTGGGGGGGGGCGCTATCCTAAATATAATTTGACTGACTGCAGAAGATCAGCCTCATCAATGTTACTACCAACATAACATACAACATTCACTGATGATCTCTTAACAGGTACCAGGTGAATGTCTAGCCATGCTACATGCTACTTTGAGATCAGCATTAATACCATTAAACAAAAGTCTGTCTTGGATGTAGGTCCGGGCCAAACTGTGTAGTTTTCATCAGAGATGAACACGGAATAGAACTCAGTGGAAATGGAAAGTGGAATAGAATTCACCATCAATGAGTTTATATGAGGATAGAAGCAAGTGCTTGCAGACTTCAGATCTGCTGAAATGGTGCACATATTGTGGTACCTGAGATGAAAAGAGGAAAAAGCTGCAGTCACGGACAGAGATAAAATGTCCATAAACGTTCCTAAGCTAAGATACAGGAGAAACACTGAATAGGAAGACTGAAACACTATCATATCGCTCTCCATGTCCCGCCCAGTCATTTTCATTAGTCAGCGCAGTCGTGACAGTGACACAGCTACAACTGACAGAGCTGTCACAGAGTGGGTGGAGCCAACCAACCTGAGCAAACTTCTGAGCATGTAGCATCACACTGACTATGAACATGCTCACCGCCTGTAATGACCTCTTCACACCTCTCCGATCCTATCTGCCATAATCCGGAAGGTTCATGATTTAATGACAGTGTGCCTAATGCCATGTGTGTCATCGGTCACACATAACACCATCTGTTTTTGATATGTATTCATTTATCAGGTGGGCATCCAATCACTGCAGTGTATAGTGCCCTGTTGTTGCTTTTTGAAAACAATCATTACTTTAGATTACTAGTGACTTTGTACGGATCCATGCAGTACACACACATAAACATATATATGTATATATGTGTGTGTGTGTGTGTGCATGTTTGTGTGTACTGGGAAGACCCCAAAACACAGAGAAACTGAACACATGCACTCTACCACTGAGCTAATGGTGAGTAATGGCCAAAAAAAAAAAAAGCCTTGTTGCAAACTTGATCGATTGTCAAGAGTCAACTTTGTGCTTTTTATTCAGCTTTATTCCAATCGCTGTAGGGTGTGTGTGTGTCTAAGGAGGAACAGATGTTCGGTTTCACGGCAGTGAACAGCGGTGCGCGTCAGCATGTCGTTTTTCTTTTCAGTGGGGGGAACGACAGAGGAGAGAGAGGGAGAGTCTGTGAGGGTGGCTGGAAGGTGTGGCGGAGTTGCAGTGATGCCCGAGCGGCATGCGTGTGCGTTGGAAGAGGAATGCGGAGAGCAGCACTTTCTCCAGGCCGGGACGGGAAGGCCGAGTCTTCCCCCAGGGCCCGCGCTGCATCGCCGGGCTCCTGAAGACTACACCGGCCTCGTAACCCACATAACGCCATCGATCGAGCCACCAGCCAGATAGAGCTCGCCAAACAGGTTTCCCTCACCGTGCAATGGACTACACCTGCCCCTCAGATCAGCATAAATGACCGCGCGACAGCCGCACTAACGACCAACCAACCGACAGTATATGGCTCAGGCCTCTGCATCCTTGGTGCACCCAGAAGCCCTATGTTCTGTTAGCAGAGAGAGACACAGTCCTATAATGCCCTCCAAGCCTCTCTCATTTCTGTTCCGTATATATGTACATCCAGATTAGCATAAGTGTGCATACGCATAGACACATATATCAATGTTTCCATATATACTTTTAGGCTTTTTTTAAGTCAGATTCAACAGTGATTACATGCAAACAACAGGAGTTTTTTTGGGGGGTTACATGTGGCGTGGTTTGCAACCATCTATGGGCAGCTGCTGGGCGGCTGAGGTGGGCGGGGTCTCGGAGCGGGCGGCGGCTCAGTCCTGCAGCAGGGTCTCTCTCCAGTTGAAGCTGTGGTTGGGGCCGTGCGTCAGCGGCAGGATGGGCGGGTCCACCAGCTGCCACACCCCCGTGTCGCCCTGCTCCTCACACGCGCAGAAACCAAGGTAGGGGATCTGGAGAGCGAGGGGCAATCACTGAAACTCATCTCGCACATAATGCGCGCGGGTGAGAAGACGTGGGCGAAAAAAAGACAGACGGATATGGGAGAAGTGAGAGCGATAGGAACAACAAAAAACAGAGAGAAAGAAAGGAAGAAAAGAGAAATGAAGAAAGAAAACGTAGTATTAGGTGGACAGCTGGCTGACCTTTCTGACCACTTGTACAAAGTCCTTGGAGTTCTGAGGGTTGAGGCCCTGCATCTGCCTCGTACAGGCCTCCAGGGAGGACGCGTGGGCCACAATGAGCACATTGTTACCTGCAGACGGTCAACAGGGGACAAGTGCACGATGAGGAAGGGTACACACAGGAAATATATAATTATAAATTCCACGCAAATGTAACGAAAAAAAAAACATTACTACTGTGTTACAAGTATACATCTATCTGCAGCTGTGATTAAACATTAGTGTTAATAACCCACCAATATCACATTTACATTTACATCTATTCATTTGGCTTTTATCGAAAGCGTCTTACAAGTGAGGCAGAGTACAACACAAGCAAAAGCCGTACATGGAGTCACAATAACAGAAGTGCTGCATGAAGTTTTAATAGTTGGCCAGACAAGGTACAAGCTAGCTGGTAGAGACACAAGTGCATTAAACCATTAAAATCCTATTTCTTAAATAATTTTAAGCAAACAGAGTTTAGAACATAAGAAATTGCTTGAGATGATAGTGATTCAGATGATCATGTCAGCAAGGAAGAGCTTCTTCAGATGTTTCCTAAAAATAGTAAGGGACTCGGCAAAATGGATGAAGTGTGGAAGGTCATTATTCCATCGGGGACAACGGTAGAGGAAGTTAAGGATTGTGATTTTGTGCCACAATGTGACGGGACCACCAGACGCCATTCGGTAGCAGAGCGCAGTGGTCGGGAGGGAACATAGGCTTGTAGTAGAGTTTAGGTAGGGAGGTGCAGTTTTGTTGGTTGTTCTAAACAATATTAATCATCTGTGTGGTGATATGCTGTCCATACAGGAGTGAAGGCTTGCACAAACACACAGAGACCATGCTCACCCATGTTTTTACAGTCAGACAGAATCTCCCTGGTCACCTGAAAGCTCCGGCTCATGTAAGTATCATAAGACTCTGATACTCCCAGCTTGCTAACAGGTAAATGAGGTCTGAGAAAGAGGACAAAAAAAAACAATTATTATTAGCATTTAAAAACATTGTACTCATCACACTGAGGTATATGTGCATCTCCTTTACACCAAGATTTGCCTTGGAGTTTGAGCCAATCACAAAAAACTGCTGAAAGAATGTGATGAAACAAACACCTTGTGGTAAACTGCAGTTCTACTGCACAGCTTCAGTTGGAGCCGTTGGTGCATCCCCGCCTTTTGACTTTAGGGCAGCTAATAGAATATTACTGGAGGCAGACACCATGTCAGGTGAGCACTCAGGGGTCACCTGTATGTTGAATATTACTGGAGGCAGACACCATGTCAGGTGAGCGCTCAGGGGTCACCTGTATGTTGAATATTACTGGAGGCAGACACCATGTCAGGTGAGCGCTCAGGGGTTACCTGTATGTTGAATATTACTGGAGGCAGACACCATGTCAGGTGAGCGCTCAGGGGTTACCTGTATGTTGTGTCCACACTCAGGTTGGCAGCAGCCAGGTCAGTGGGCGGGATCCAGGCAGGCAGCGAGGTGCCCGAGACCCACTTGGTCCACTCAAACAGCCCCGGCTCCACCCTGATCTTAATCTTGCCATCCTGCTGGAGTCCTGAAGGGGGCAGCAGAGAGGGGTGTTGAGAGAGAGGGAGAATGAGAGAAAATAAGAAAGTGAAAGTAGATGTAAGAGACAGTGAGGGAGAGGGGGAGGAAGAAGAGAGGAGAGAAATGGCAACTGCTGATCGGCTTTTCAGCTTACTGCACATTTGAGAGACATAGAGGAAGAGGAGGAGGAAGAGGGGATTAGAGAAAACTGCTGGTGCTGACTAGCTTTTCCGCTTACCGTACCTTTGAGGATGTTGTGAGCAGTTTGCACACAGCGCAGGGAGGGTGAGCAGTACACAAAGTCAATGGTTGTGTTGCTCTCCAGCAGGGCTTCTCCTGTAAAACACACACACACGCACACGCACACGCACACACACATATTACACATTATTGTCATTTAGCAGACACTTTTATCCAGAGCAACTGACACAGGTTACATTTTTTTTTTTTTACGTTACCCATACAGCTGGATATTAACTGAGGCAATTCTGGGTTAAGTATCTTGCCCAAGGGTACAACAGCAGTTCCCCTGCTCCTTACCACTATGCTACACTGCCCTCCCCGCACTACCCACACACACACACACACACACACACACACACACACACGCACACACGCACACACGCACAAAGCATTTCTAAAGCCCCTGCCTTATGAGAGAGAGCAGGACTGATCGAGACTGCTCACCCACGAGTCGTGCCTGTGTGGATCCAAACACGGTGATGGGGCCGTCCTTGTCATAGTCCCGATACCCCCCACTGCGGACAGGCAGGCTCGACGGCATGTTGAGGTTGGTGCGCACATATCGACCTGCACAGCCCCCAAAAAAGGGTATATTGATGAGGGAGATTTCTCATAGGAATACTTTAAATGAGATTTGGTAAGAACAGGAGCTGGAGTTAAGGCTTATGAATGATGTGCAGTGCTGAGCTCCCCTTCCGGCACTAACCTAATCCCAGCCTTTTCCCTCGATTTATCGCCTCTTGATTAATCAAGTACGCATCATGTGAAGCCATATTCACAGTGAATAACCATGTAAAAAACTGACCACAGTGATACCAATGTAGCTAGAATAGATAGATAGAACTTTATTAATCCAAAACACGAAATTGCCTTGCCAACAGTTGGGGATACAACCACAGTCTAAGAGTACAGAGGTTTTCCTGGACCTCATCTGGTTCTTAAGTGTGAGGGAACTGTGTGTGGCCCTATCTGCCATCTCTCCACACCTTTGGCATCGAAGCACTGTGACAGCCAGTGTTTTCCAAACACCACGTCCATCCTCTCACCATGGCGACAGACAAACAGGCTACGCTTGGGCAGCCGTGACTGGCTGTTGACCCGTAGTACCTGGGAGAAGACATCACAGACCGTCACTTTCACCCCGTCAGCTAAGGAACATTTCCTCATTCAGCCAAAAAAAAAATACCCTTACTGACCACGTCCATCTGCCAAATGCTAGTATGATGCTGCCAAATGGCAGCGATCGTGTCATCACCATTTTGCCATTTCATTATCACTGTTCATTGCTCCCATTCTGATGGGGAACACATGTTGCTTTAAATCTATTTGACTGAAATTTGACTCGAATCTTCTTAAACCCCGCACGCTTCGCTTCATACGATCAGAGCTGCACCGAACCTAAGCAGGTCAGGTGAACAAACGGGCGGCGTGAGTGGGCCCCACAGTAAAAGTCATCCATATGCACACTTGAATGTTCTCATTGTGCGTCTGTGCGGCCTCGCTGCGTACCTGCATAGGCTGGCAAATTACACTGAGGGTGGGCGGGTCCCCGGGGCTCCGGTCGTCAAGGAAACGGCCGTCCAGCAGCCCGTCACACACCCCACCCACTGCGCCCCCTGTACCTGAGGGGGAGGCACAACTGAGGAAGGAGTGGGACCTGCACGAAACACGAAGGGGAAAGAGTCACGCACCCAGCGCAGTTCGGCATACAGCCCAGGGCCGGCGCCAGGAGGAAATACAGAGGGGTGTGACTGCAATCCATGGCGTCATAAATACTGTGCAGACATTGGGATATAAGGATACAACTGGGGGTGCACCCCTAAGTACCCCTATAGCGCCAGGCCTGATACAGCCGCTACACACAATCAGCACTGCTGCTCAATGCACTGAGCATCACCACACTGGGACTCACACACTCCACTGCTCAGCACAGCGTGAGCCCAACACACATCGCAGCTCAGTTTACTGTGAAGACAACATTCAGCACATACTGAGGTTGTGAACACACTGTAAAGTCAATGCACATTACAGTTCTGTTGTAAACGGGAAACGTACAGTAGCTCAACACAGCTATTACTCAACATACACAGCAAGACACAGCTCACATATCAATGCATGAACAGGGAGATCTTTGGGAAACAAGGTCATGAGTGATGCAGTGAGGATGGCATCAATCAGGAGGTCTTTGGGTATGGGGAACATACTGATACACTAAAGATGGAATGAATCAGGAGGTCTTGGGGAATGTGGGGCGGAGCGGCGCAAGAGAGGAGAGCTCACCCGTGGAAGACCCAGGTGTCGCTCTCGTCGGCCCGGCTGATGTAGTTCTCGGGCAGCAGGCCGGACAGCCCTGTGCTGAGGGAGGTCCCGTACACCCAGCCCTCGCTGGTGCTGTTCTGCTCCACCGGCGACATGAAGATGAAGTCCCCTGGAACCAGCTCCAGCTCGTCCTCGTTCTGGGGGGCGTAGGGGTACATCACCCGCAGCGTCTGAGGAAAAGGGGTCAGCATCCGTGAGCAAGACACAATGTGAACACTCGGCCGGGTTTATGACTTGAATCTACACTGAATTCCTGAAGTTTCTCTTCTTAACTCATCTTAAAAGTTGCTATAAACACATTACAACAGAACCGGCAACTACAAATGAGAAGGCGTTTTTTTTTGTTATCTGGGCTAAAGCCCATTCTAAAGAATAGTAATACATCCAGGCTAACTGAATAAAGACGGGGTACCTCATGATTGGCAAATCGGATGTCCCGGGAGAACAGCACAGCCAGCCAATCACAGCCCATTGAGACGTCAATGCTCTTGGCCAGTTTTTCTAGTGAAGGCAGGTGATCGGGTTGGAAGTGGTAGGCAAGAGTCACATGGAGCTGTTTCTTATGGGGTTCCACGTGAACATCTGGGGAGGGGAAAAACAGGATAAAAAGGAGAAGCTGATTATATATAATCCCAACATTTTACTTCTGAAGTGATAAATCTGAAGTTTACTAAAACTTCTTATACACTGTTTCATAATCACACATTTGATTCTCTGTGCGAGATGCAATTGATCCACTCCTACTGAAGCTTCACAAAAGCAAAGCATTCTCGGGTTGATGGCAGACGCCCAGGTTCCCAGAACGAATTTTGAAAGTTTCTGTTAGTGCACTGCAGTTGTTTCCAACTTAACCAAAAACTTTACTTGAAGACTTTGTTTTAAAACACAGCTGAAGCTGAGTGAAACCGATAATGATGTACAGTACAGTATAGAAGTGTTCTTTCGAATTCTCTAAAGAGCAGAAATGATGGCCACCAGGCTTTAGTGCATTTCTTACATTATTCAGGGTTTTTCACTTAAAGTATCTGCCCCTGCAGTAAAATGTTCAGTCCTTTTTAAAAGATCAGTAATGCTGGAATTAATTCAATCACTTTTCCCTTATGTAATTAAACTCAATTCAGGTACATTATACAAGACATGCTTTTAAGCATAGCCTAATTAGGGTGCAAAAGGAGATTTCTTCAATAAGAAATAAAAGAGATGGGGGAACAGTCAGTCAAGATGGATGATGAGGATTACAAGATTCAAACAAGTGCAGTTATATAAGTGTCTGGGCGCTAATAAGCTCCCATTCTGCCAGACTTTGTTAGCGGGTGCCCATCCCTCCTGAGCCCTGGGGAGTCACATCAGAGGGCCCCGCCCCTGACCTCTCACCTGCTTTGGTGGCAGCCTCTGTGGAGAAGTCGGCTGCAAAGGCCTTGAGCACCTCGGCCACCTGCTCCTCCACGAAAAGCCCGATGAAGTTGGAGGAGATGTAGAGCTCCAGGGGGAGGGGGCTGGGGAACCGGCCTCTCCACTGACTCACTGTGGACTGCAGCGCCTCACACAGGGCCTCCACCTTATTGTCTGCACACTGAGAGACAGCACAGGGGCACTGAGAGAGACAGCACAGGGGCACTGAGAGAGACAGCACAGGGGCACTGAGAGAGAGCACAGGGGCACGGTGAGGTACAGCACAGGCGCACTGAGAGACAGCACAGCGGCACTGAGAGAGACAGCACTGGGGCACTGAGAGAGACAGCACAGCGGCACTGAGAGAGACAGCACAGCGGCACTGAGAGAGACAGCACAGCGGCACTGAGAGAGACAGCACAGCGGCACTGAGAGAGACAGCACAGGGGCACTGAGAGAGACAGCACAGCGGCACACAGTCACACAGTGAGGTATAACACAAGCACACAGTGATATACAACACATAACGTGCTGTAATGCAGATAAACAGTGAAAACAGCACAGTCACATGAAAAACACAGAACACAGCACACAGATTTAAAAAATCCTAGCCACAATCAGCCACATGTTTTCAAGCACAAGCAGTCAGTGGTCTGCCTCAGCGGTCCAAAAACCATCAACCACACAGTTTCCTTAATGCGGCTGTTTATTATCCAGCTGTACTCAGCGTCCATGACGACCCCGACCCCCCACCTCCCCGCGCCCCCACTTTTCCGCTTACCATGAAGAACTGGCAGAGGGTGATGTGGGGGAAGATGTTGTGGGCCTTGTTCTTTCCACAGGTGGCGCGAGACTGCTGCCAGAAGTGGGAGAGCTGGTGCAGCAAGGGGCCGCTGGGACGCAGGTACAGCACATATTCCCTAGGCAAGGGGTCGTCCAGGAAGGGGTCGTCCACATGGGAGAACAGCCTAGGCAGAGGGGCGAGAGGGTCAGCCGAAACAGCAACAGATACCGACACGCTGACAAGCTGCATTTTTATGGGGCGGCAGTGTAGCATAGTGGTTAAGAAGCAGGACTTGTAACCAAAAGGTTGCCAGTTCGATTCCCCATGGCAGCAAAGCTGCTTTACTGTTAGGCAAGGTTCTTACCCCACAATTGCCTCAGTGAATATCCAGCTGTATAAATGGATAGCATTGTAAAAACTTGTAACTGATGTAAGTCGCTCTGGATAAGAGCATCTGCTAAATGCCAGTGACGTAATGCATTGCACTTTAGGCCCACTCATTGACTCTTGCCGAGTGACCGAGGGAACACATTAGGATGCTGAAGACATGTGCTGAATTATTAATACGCCACCCGAATGTCATGACAAACTTTCCAGCAGCACTACTAAACTAACCTACAGCATAGTGGAATTCACGCTAACACACCCACATTAGAGTTGTTTATGATTTTAGAAATGTCATGCTCCTATCTGCAGCCTCTTACAGTCTCACACCCTCCCACACATCCACCATGATAATTAAATTCAGCCTTTCCCCCCAAATGTCTTTCTAGTACTTTTCCCCTGCTAGTATGTTTAGTATCCAGCAGGGGGCAGCAGTACTGCTAGAACGGTTATTCACCATACTGTATGTATTGGTCTTAATGCTACTTGGTGCAATGAATATTGTCCTGGTTGTATGTGCCATTGTTGTATGTGTGTGTATGTGTGTATGTGTGTATGTGTGTGTATGTGTGTGTGCGTGTGTGCGTGTGGCGTGCATGTGTATGTGCATGAGTGAGGATATGCATGCATGTATACATGTGCGCCCATGTGAGAAAGAGAGTGACAGAGAGGTTCTATGCATGTGTGAACATGTGCATGCATCCATGTGTGTGAGGAAATGCAAATGTCTGTGCATGTCCAGGCATGCTTTCATGTGTGTGACAGTTGCACGCGTGCGTGAGTGAATCAGTGAATCAGAGTTAGTGAATGTACTCACCAGTCACACGCAGCCTGTACACTCCTGCCTCCTGTGGACACCAGTGCCTTCAGCCTGCACGAGAGACACAGATAACAGAAGGTCACTCTTCCCAGACACAAGTAGAGCTCTGCTTTGTCACAACAGCGGCGTTAAACATACAGTACCAGGAACACAACACCAGTGATAACTGGCACATTTTTCCTTGGGACATTTTGTTCACATACATCAAACAGTGGGTTGCAGTAACTTTCGCAGTAGGAAAAACACTGCTGTACAGTTCTGTCCAACAAAAAGAACAGACTCGGCTTCAGTGTGTCAGGCCTGTAAACACGTCCAGGGATCGACCGCTTTAAAGTGTCGTAAAGGGCCCTCTGTGAGTAGCTGTGCTTTCACCCACCGTGCTCTGCCAAAACCGTAGGGCCGTACTGCAGAGGAACCCAACCCACATGCTCATTTGCCTCCACCAGGAGCTAGGGGGTGGTCGTGCAGGGGCAGACCTCCACACCAGGGTGGGAGGACATTCCAGCGGGCTCCTGAATTTCCAGGAGGGCCTCCCCTCTCTGCATCAGAACAGGGGGGTGCAGGGTACACGAGAAGTTTATGCGCCTTTCACGACAATGGCTGATTTTTCTTGCTGGGTTTTCAGAAAATTCAATCACATTCCATTACAGTCAATGGTCTTCTGCACCACCTCCACTGTCACTGTGTAATCTTTTTCCTTTCTGTTCAGCTGGCTTGGTGTGATTTTTGTCACTTAGCTATTTCTATTAACAAAATAGGAAACTGATCATTGGCCTTCAGGACCAATCAACAGACTCACCCCAAAACCATGTGCACTTCACAATTCTACCATGGAAACAGTGCGACAATCGCGGGTTTTTAGTAAATTAATTTTCACAGGTAAACACTGGTTTGTGAGACACATTATCAATTATCAATTTACGTCATCTCCATTCATCACGTCCTTTCCTGCACTGTCTAACATAAAGCGGAAGTTTTTTTAGGAGAAATTTTAGGGTTTACGGTACATGGTGACATTCTCAGATGAAGCGTGAGAAGTCTTGTTCCTGTCAGATCTCAAGCGTATAGCCACAAGAGTCGCCCTGCCCTGTCCCAGTTCACTCTAAACGGCCATTTTCCGCATTCTCTGGGGCCAGCGCAGAATGCTGCTGGGGAGAGTGCACAGAGAGAGCGGCGCCTTTTAATGCGGTCCTCTCCGCGATACCACCCAAACTTTCCCTTCCTCAGCTTAAGTAACTTCTGCATATCCTGTAAAACAGGAAAGTAATTGCTTCGCGCATGTCGGCAGGGGGTTGTGCCGTTCGGTGCCAATTGCACATGCTAAGGCTAGCGTAGCGAAAGAGTCAAGCAGAGTTTTTGTTCGTGACAGGCCTGCAGGGTGCCCCAGGCCAGCACCACCACAGTGCCCTGTCGTGGTCCCCTTCTCAATCGCCGCCCGACAGGCCTCACGTGCGCTCAGGGCCAAACGCAAGAGGGATTCGGGTTTATTCGGTTTCACTTACAGTAAATGCTGAAATATTCATGCGGGACAGTTTTACACCACCATCCATGAATATAGAGCAGGATATATTACAGTCAGTACACCACAAGTACACGGTGTTCATTCTGTAGGCTCACAAACACCAACAAACAGTAAGACAGAAAAGGAAGCAAAGTCCGCATGAAAAATAATGTTAGGACAACATAATCATGCACAATATGAGTACCACTGCGTAGTATAGCATTGTCTGATATGCCAAAATTTTAGAGAGTACACTCTAGAATGAAATC
>NC_050585.1:50942968-50952968 GCF_013368585.1 Megalops cyprinoides | reverse complement strand
AGCAGTAGGGACTTGGCGTTATTCTGGCCACTTTCAGGCAGACCTGATAAATGCATAAACATGAGAATGACAAGAACAGCCGGTGTCACATTTGTTATGGCTGCGTTTCTACTCTGCACGGAGTACAGATAATCACCACTGAGCTCGATAAAATAAACAAAGCACACATACAGGGATCAGGGCTGCACTTAAATATGAAAGCAGCTCTCCATTAATCTAACTAAGGTTACATTAGTCCACATTACCAATTTTACAGATTTTAATATTTTTACATCTGCTGGTTTATTTGCGTGATAATTCAGAGCTGCAGACACCTTGCGTTGATCATAACAGTTCAAACTTGGAGAACTGCTGCACAGATGCTGCTCGTGATAACATCTGGGTGATAGTCACTATGATGCAAGACATGCAGGCATCATACACTAGTCTCAATGGACAGGGAAAAAGGTGTGATTATATCTATCTTTGGTTGGTCTTTGGTATCTTTGGTTATATGAACAAGGTTAATATGTCATTCCCATGGTATATCCCTTTCTTATCTTAGGGTGATGGGTGATTCTAGTATATATGGTATAATTTTACCAACCCCCTTGCAACCAGCGATGGTACACAGCTCCACTGCATACCAGTGATGTTCGACAGCTCGAATGACCCGCACCACGCGGTACATTGACCTTATTCATAGAAACAAGAACCGATTGAATAACCATTTGCTCAATTGTGTTTCAGTCAACATAGCACACCCACAATGGCACCAGTCTTTACAACAAATACATAAAGAGGGTGTTGGCAGTGGGCCCCGCTGACAACCGTCTCCTTCTCAGAGGACTGAGACAATGGCACCAACAACGCATAAGACACAACAATCAGATTATAAAGGTGTGAGTGTAAGAGTGGGTGTCAGTGTGTCTGTTCACCCTTTGATGGACTGGTGTCTTGTTCAGGGGTTGTTTTGATTAGTTGTCTACCTGGTGGCCCTGTGGTGCTTGGCCCCTTCATATCTGCTTGCAGCTATATTTTGATATGAGCCTCACACATCTCTGTGGAGCAATCTTGGCCCACTCTTCTTTGCAGAATTGCTATAAATCTGACAGATTTTATATGTTTATATTTTAGATGTTCTTTGTCTACAGCACACAGCTAGTTTGATCATGTAACATCAGGTAGTTGTTCTCTATGGTTTGTAGTGATCCAACAGCATTTTTTGTCCTTCCCTGCATTCGATATACCCACAGCAGCCTCAGGTCCCCTAAAGGAACTTCTCATGACTAAAACCGTCTCCTATCTAATGGCTAAATCTAATGGTTAACGCACTCGTTAGCTTTACCTGCTAGTTTGTACCTCGGCTGGCCAACCTTTGGAACTTTGTCATGCAGTGCTTCTAATATTGTTGACTGTAATATTGTATGGTTTCTCGCTTGTGTTGTATTGTGCCTCACTTGTAAGTCGCTTCGGATAAAAGCGTCTGCCAAATGATTAAATGTAAACGTAATGGCCTGAGAGACTGGACCACAGTAAAATGCCCAGAGCGTGAATCAGCACTGAGATGGCGAGAAGCTTTATTATGCAACCACGAAGGTTTCTACTATGAACTGAAAGTAACACCAGTGAAGAAGTATGCAGTTCACCGTTTATGACCTATTTTTAAACCTGCTCTATTAAAGTCCCGCTCCTCTGAGTAATCCCCCATGGCGACGTGTCGTACCACTGCAGAGCATCATGGGACAGGAAAGCCCTGCTTAGAGAGATAGATGCGCCGCGCGGCTACACAAGGACATGCGGCCGCGTGTTCCTGAACTAATTACCGCAGCTGTCGATGAATACCGGGGGCACGTCCTCAAAAAGGTCAATACCCCCCACAGTGCTGGGGTTCGAAAAACAAAAAATGTTTTGTTGTTGTGCTTGATGTGTGGGACAGACTAACGGAATCCAAAAGAGCAATAAGCATTATTCTTCTTTAAACATGCATTTAAAGAAGAACCCTGACTTTTCACTTCTCAGTCGTATCTCACACCAGTAGACCGGACCACTTTCAGGCTGAATGGTACTAATTAATGCCCGTGATATGACACATTTCATATGAAAAAAAAGAAGCGATTACACATTGATTGTATTATTTCACTTCATTTTCACCTTCAGTAGACAAGCAACAGCCCTGTGGCACAGCAATGCTTTTCTTAGACATGTAAAATTAAAAACAGGAAAAAAAAAAAATCATTTTGTAGAACAAACATGAGTAACTTGTCAATCTGTGCTCCTCTCCACTGGTCTGCACCTGGTTACCATGGGTGTGCCCCCCATTTTCTTTACGATACCGTTACGGTTGACGGACGTCGCTAGCAAGCGTGCGGCGAGTGAGTCCGACATGTGCCGCGAGAGGGAGGCCGCAGAATCGGGGGAGTCGCGGCTGACACAACACACGCCCCTCCACACCGGGGAACAGCGCGGCGGGTCAGCACCCCCTGACTCATCAGCGATTTCGGTGCCATGAGGCGCTGCCGATGCTGGCTGACCGACGTTTCTGCTCCACGAGGCTGTAAAGGATACGGAGTCGTCCTGCTACATGGCTATTTCTTTGCACGTAACGTTCTTCTGTTATTTGCAGTGGCAGGTTTTTTTATTGATAGATTAAATAAACCCTCGTGATCTCGCCACAGCTCATTAAATTGTGTGTTTTCAGTTAGGCACTCCTATCTTTTGCAACTTTCTTACTCCACAACCCTGTTGCTACTTTTTTGATATGGTTCAGCAGGAAACAGAAACAAATGACAGAAAGCATGTTTCCACAAGTTATTAAATGTTTTTTTTTTTTTTTTTTGTCATCAGGCAGGCTCTCATTGTCAAAGCTCAGTAAACTTCAAGACTGCTTAATATCCACTCACAGCTCCTAGGGCATGCACAAGGGCTAGTGCTGTTGCACATAGGACCTGATACTCTACACAGTAAGGTTTTAAACTGAGGTACAGAGTCAGCATGCATGCATGGGCCAAATTTTACACTCAAGACTTACAGCAAACTCACAAAGGGATCTAAATGAGCTAAATCTGTGTACTAGGCATTACGTTGAAATTTCCTTAAGTACATCTATTATATTTTAACATATATTAACACAATATATATTTTTTTGTGTAATGTGAGATAATTGTACAAGAGGTAGAATTGTGAGACTGCTCTCAGAACTTCTCTGTGGGTGAGAATGTTGCATCATCTTGAATTGCACATTGTACGTTTTTTTCCAGTTACAACTAAAAAAAAAACACTCTAAAACTGCAGTATCTCAGCATTGCATTAATGCCACCACCCACACTTCAAAAAAAAGTGAGAAATTTCCAACCAGACACTCCAAGTGAGTTTCTCACCAAGACAGAGGATGTTCTATACAGGTCTACAAGTATCTCAGCCGCCCACACAAGAGCATACACACACACACACACACCCGCGCACACACACACACCTGCACAACTATATGCACACATACAAGCACACCACACACACACACACACACACAGGCCGACACACACAAACACGCTCTCACATATCTATGCAAGTAACTGCTTGATAAATGCAGATACGCAAATTCAGGAACACACGTCCACACATCCTTTAACACAGAAACAGTTTTATCTCAGCTGCCAAAAAAAAAAAAACATTCCACATGATAAATGAACGGCCACTATTTTTGGAAAGCAAATGTGGTTGTTCACTAGTGTTTCCACATGCTTTCAGCCAAAACCTTCAGCGTCCTGTTTAAAATGTCTTACTGAGCAAACTGTGAGCAAACTGAAGGAATCCCCACATGAGAGGGCTTTGTCAGGCAGCATTCAAATCAATCAAACTTCACTCTCCTGGTGACAACATCAGCATAAACTGAGGTGTGACCACCTGAGGCAAGAACAGCTAAGTCACACCTTACTGTAGATGTATGGTGACACACTGTTCAAGCTACATGTGCCCACCCATAGCCATAATCTCCTGTGCATTAGTACATATCTGCACACACACACACACACACACACACACACACAGACATACATACACACACACAGACACACATACACACTCACATATGCACACACATACATACACACACACAAACGCACACATACGTACACATAAACACACACACATACATACACACACACACACACACACACACACACACACAGAAACACAGATGAACACATCATACAAACTAACTGCCCTTTATCCTTTACACCCCAGAAACAGGAAATGCAGTTTCTAAATGAATCCTTCCTGGGGTTGTGGACAGCTTAGATCACAGTCACAACACATATTAATACCCTTCAGCCCAGATAGCAGAGCCACATCTGTACAAGTGAGTGGCATCCCTTCTCTAAAGGTTACACACTGCGCATTAATATGTGCACGGACTCAAAGATAAAATATTAGGAACGTGTTATTTTGATATATGCCTGTATCAAATTACACCTTCAAGAAATTTTAAACAAAAATGTATACATATATGTTCATATATATATATATATATATATATATATATATATATATATATATGTATATATAATATCACTTCAGGTATTAATATGATCTTATGATCTTTATCTCTGATAAATCCTGGCTTTTTGCAGAAATATATATTCTGCATATTTTCATATTTCACCATATGCTCTGACTTCCCTGTTAAGAGCAGACTTAAAACCTCCTAACTGTAACACTTGCTGAGAAAGCGTCACAGGATGATCTACCATCTGTTTATAATAAGAAAAACTCTAAATGTTACTACAGAGCCAAACTCAACACACTGTGTCTCTTCACCTATCTCATGCTTCACCCACTGTGTGTCTTTGATCCACACCTCATCACCCTTTCTCACCATCTAATGCTTCATCACCTACTGTCTCTTTAGTCAATGTCTCTGGACCCTGTGATACCACCAAGTGCCTCACCAGCTTGTCCCTCATCACTCTGACTTACTCCGTTGTGTCTCATCATCCTCTGGGTTTCTACCCAGCATCTCACTCTCACTCGGGGTAGCTGGCCTACGGCCTCTGTGGGAGAGGCTAACCACCAGAGATCATACGAATCCGTCCACCTGCCGCACAACTTAACCTCCTGCGCGGCACAGACGCAAAGAGTCGAAAGCGCTCCTCATTCTGCGTCACATGGAGCGGCAAGGGTGGGTCTCCAACGATTCAATCGTTAGCTTGCGGGAGCTGTGGTTTGCAAAGAGGACAGAGAGGTTGAATAACACAACGGAATAATGTCAGACGCAGTAAGAGCTGGAGTGAAGAGTGTCAGAGTCAAACCGACCCACAACAAAAGCAGTTTCTGAGGGTTCTACTTCCTCTTGCAGGCAGACACTCTGAGTATGTGTTTGCCTGTGCATGCGGTGAGTGCATGATTTCTCAGATGTTTGTGTTAAACACTACGTGTTGTTTTAATACAGAAATCTATGATCTAGTCATTTATCAGATTGAGCCACCAAGTGTTTTACAGATACTGTTGCAACGCGGGGGGAAAAAAAAAAAAAAACGACCCGTGCAATTCCTCCATATTGTAAAAGAAATAAGAAATTACTGGAGCAGAGATGATGCAACCGGGATGAGGCCCTGCAGCTGTGAAGTGAGTCAACCTTACAGCTTTATTTTCCCTATGTCTGGGCGCGCAGCTGTCCTCTGGGGGTGCTGTCACAGCGTTTGTCCGTGTCTGTCGGCATAAATCACAAGCAAGAACCCCTCAAACCTGTTTTTAGCAATACAGCGCAGTGAAAGACATGTCCAGTTCAGAGCACCATGTAGGACAGGACACGGTAGGGACAGGGAAGCCTTGTCTTGCCTCGCCTCTCCCTGCCTCACCTCGCCTAGCTTCGCCTCGCTTTGCCTCTCCTTGAGGGTGGTGGCAGAAACGCCACTGACTGCCCATCAACTCGGTGCAAGGCACAGTCAGAAGTTTCAGTGCATCTGACCTGATCGAGATCCAGCTGCAGCCCCACTGAGAGAACCGCCACACTCAGGCAGCTGAGGGGGGGAAAAAAAATGGTGGAGTGTAAATAGTTTCCAGATTTTGTAAACAGTTTCAGTATGGGGAGTCTCAAATTAGAAGAGGAACAGCAGTGCTCTTGTGTGCTGGAAAATCAAACAGAATGCACGAGGCGTATTACTGCCGGGGTACAAAGTAAAAGCGGTCTCTCTGGATCTGACTTCCGCCATTGGCGTTCTTCAAGGCCAGATCATGGCTGTTGCTGCACAGCCCTCCGCCCCCTCACACCTCCCTGCAAACCCCCCCCCCCCCCCCCCCAATCCCCCTGCCCCCCCCATCCCACTGACCACACAGACGCAAGCTTCGAACTCTGACCCGCCCCTCCCCCCCCCTCAGCTCTTTGGGGAAATCCCGCAGCTCCGGCTCTCGCATCCTGACATTTCCTGTTTACAAACCTGCCAGTGACCGCGGTCCCACATCGCAGAGCGTGAGGCTGAGTCGCTGGCCAGAAAAGCCCTAGTCAGCCTGTTGGAGTTACCCGCTCTCACAAGACCAACTGCCTCCTGTGCAGCTGACCACATCTTTTGCTTCAGTGAATCTGTACTTGTAAAAAGGAAGTGCCATGCAACTACGAGGCAAGACTCTGCTTTGATTCCCACAGACATCCACGACTTCTGATTCTGATCATTCTGATCCCTTCTGTATATCATGCAGCATGTAAAAAAAATTGTACCCCAGTTCCTGGTCCCTGACTGTTGGACTGTTGCAGATTAAAGATTATTCCAGGCGGGTTGCAACCCTCTACCACTGTCCCCAGCACAACCCCCCATTACCACACAAAAGGAGGACAAGACATTGTCATTCATTTCAGTTATAACAGGCTGGATTTTCTAAGAGGATGAACGATTTAAGACGGCATCTTAAATCTCTGATGAGCAAAAAAAAAAAAAAATTCTGCCTATCTACTGTATTGTACATTGCATCCCTGGTTAATCTGTCCTTTGACTGTTTCAAATGAAAACACAGACCATGACCTCTTTGTGCAACCTCCAAAGCTACAAGTCCAGAAGATGGAACTTGTCATGCTCGAGGCCACTAAAAATCAGTCACTGGCTGTGGGGGGACACAGGCAGGGATATATGCTGCAGTCTGTTCATGAATTCAGACTTGAAGAGCTGGCAGAGAAGAAAGGCAACTGTAAAGCTAATATTTTTGGGTCAGTTTTCAAAATACATTCATGAAAAAATCAACACGTTAAAACATAAGATTTGAAAAAAATGTGAATACATGCCATTTTATCCACTTTGTACTGTAGTGTATATTCATATCATGACCAGTATTACTTCCTAAACAGGACAGCCAAGTCACAAATGCCACTTCTGCTACCTACCGCAATAACACGGCAACAGAACCTACTAAATTACTACTGCTGCTGCTGTGAGCACTCCTGTTAAGTGGTCAAAACATGAAGCTACATTGCTAACTCAGGTACATATTCAGGTGCTGAAAGAGTCAAGCTCTCATGAAGTTACACACAAGAATGTGGTATGTTTACAGCATAGCTCACATACTTTCCTGTACTATACGTAGCCCATATTCCTAATAGATTAATTATGTATGTCAAGACATCCCACGTTTCGATAATGGCGTTCATTTCTACTCAAAGACTGTTACGCCTGTGCCATCTCTCGCAGGAGTTAGATTTGCTGATAATCATTTTCCTGTTCCAGGCCACAACAGTTTCTCTGTTCATTCAATCAGCAAAAGGATTGACACTCACATGCAAAACCCCTTTAACCAGCTGCAAAGAAAGTCTGGGGTGATGTTTTTCCACCTGCGAGGACTGGCCGTTAAGGACACTCGCTGCGTTTATTATTAATCAGTGGTTTGCTAATTTTGACATCTGCTTGTTTCTGAACGAATCCATCTCTCTCGACAGTGATGCAACAGCTCAATCCTGAGCCCTGAGTCCTGGAGAGGCAATCACAATAATACACAATAAGATGATTTTAATTTTTCTTTTAACGTTGGATTTTCAAGGAGCAACGTATTTACAACATATACGTATGTAGGTTTGAACCGTTACTAAAAGGGGTATTTGTAGTCAAAAGGACTGAAATTCAAACCATAAGGAAAATAATTCTATTTATAGTCTGAAAACAGAATCAGTTATTACCACTTTCACATACTTCATCTGCAAGTGCAAACAAAAATATAAGGAATCCATACCATTCCACAAACAAGAGACCAAATTAGATATATTTTGGAATATGTGCAGTATACTTTGAAATGTGCCGTACTGAAAATGTATTCTTCATATTTTGGGCTTCATATTTATCACATGTAATGTTTATAATATGTAATTCTTCATGAAGATACGTGTAGCATACACAAAAAATCCTTCCACAGCAACTTGTTCATCCCTTCACACAACCCACAATAAACACTTTTTTCCTCAGTTCCACACAAATGATTTTTTGCTTTGTTTTTACCTAATTAACCATCAGTTCCAATGATTGCGTAAAAGAAAGGACAGAGAAGATCTTCCAGAGCCTGTAATTACAAGACACAATTCCCATACTGCACTCTGAGAAACAACCTAAAATTACCCACTAATTGTTTGTGTTGGCAACTTTGTTATCTGCGCATTTTATCCTCGTTCATTGATAGCGAGTCATTAAACAACTGATTCTCTGATCATTACACTGCTTCATTGTCACAGTCGGTGGTATCCTTCCTAAAACCCCACTGGTAAACTCCTCAGCTTAGACGTTTGAACAGTCAGTTCATTATTTTAGAGAATGCTGCGTGTACACCATGTGCTCACAAAGGGAAGACTGGGCCATTTATGACGTAACCCTGCAGCATGGCAGAGGTAAGCCTCACTGTCCTGGAGTGCCACAGTAAAGAAGATTGCCTGCACAGTTCTGAATGGTGGCAGTGTAGCCGGGGTTAAGGAGCAGGACTTGTAGCCAAAAGGTTGCCGGTTCGATTCCCCACTGGGGCACTGCTGTTGTACCCTCGGGCAATGTACTTAACCCACAATTGCCTCAGTAAATATCCGGCTGTATAAACGGATAACATTCTAAAAACCTGTAATTGATGAAATTCGCTCTGGAAAAGAGTGTCTGCTAAATGCCAGTAATGTAATGTCATGGTATAATCTTGAGCACATTGTCATCTGTACACCTTCTGCCTTGTAACTGAGCCCCTTCAAAAAAAGGGTTTTAAATGAAACATTAACGTAAAGTACATCTATCAGTCCCTGAGTCTGCTGAGTCTGTTTTTTATCTAAACTAAATTAACTAAACTAATTAAACAATGCATTATATTAGTTATACTAATTTTGTTCGTTATAGTCATCTATTTTTATTTGTTTTAAGATGATAAAACTTAACATACAGAACATCAGGGTCGGTTCTGGGCATAAAAATTAGCTCTTTGAAGTAACAGGTAGCTAGCTACAAGTAACAGATATCTTTGCAGCAATGATTAGCAAATGAGTGCCATAACTCATAAGCAAATGTTATGTATTTAATTCAGCACTTGCAGGTTATAACACTTTAAGTTTTCTCATGAGATATGAGATGTTAACAAGTATACATGCTTATTTGTATGCACATACTTCAAATACAATTCAGTGTGATTCAAGTATCAGTCTCAAGGGTATTGCTTTACAAGAATAAATATTTTAAGTGCACAAATGATGGCTCACTCAAGCACAGACATATGTTGTTACTGCTAAAGGTGTTAATGCATTTATTATGTATATTGTCATGAACACCTGTTTAAATAATTTGAATAATTAGAATTTCAATATATCCCCAAAGAATTTTACAATATATAGGTATATATGGGAAACCCTAGCTCAAATTTCTTTCTGCTAACATACTGCAGGTAACAGCATGCTTTTATAATTTACTGTAAATATGTCGAGACAGGCATTCCCGTTGACATCACTGTAACACTGTGGAAGAAAATTATTAGAAATCACATTCAGTGAAGGAGAGCCAGGAGTTCTGAGAGATGCACACTGCAAGAA